>NC_022011.1:8657142-8713276 GCF_000317375.1 Microtus ochrogaster | reverse complement strand
AAAAAATAAAAATTGCACAGAACTTAAAACTCAGCTGTAAAGAAAATGAAATGCATTGTTTTGATTCCTATATGTCCACAGAACATTCCAAGAAAATAAAAACTTACATTTTTGCTGTTTGTCAGAAATTTTCACATGATAATATAACAATTAATATCATATGCATAGCATCAATTATATAATGGAAATAAACAATAACATTTGTATTAGAAGCAAGACATAAAACAATTCTCAGTTAGAAATTGTTAGTTTTTGCTTATAGAAACTCAAAAGGAATCTGTTAAGAAAAAAATAGAATTTGATTTTTTAGTTAAACAACAATTTAGATCATAAAGTCAGTTTGCAAATTAAGTTAAATGTGTCACTATTTACAAGAACTTTAAAATACACCTGATACTCCTGCCTCAATTTCTTTCTTCCCAGTATTTTAGCTATGTTTTACTATGCCATTGCATTAGGAAAGAACCCATACAAAATGCCTGAATAAAGGAGAACAATATGTGATGCCAACTTCCCCATTTCAAAACCTGCTAGGTCTATGTACATGTAAAATATTTTTTATGGTACTGTGTCCTGTCAATAACAAATATATCTTTTTAACAAATGGTCACCATATGCACAAGAGTAAAGTTGAAACATTGCCTCAAAATGCTTTTTAAAATCCTCAAAATAGACTAGAGATATAAATATTATAGCTAGGCACATAAAATTTTGTACTCTTGGATTTGGCAAAAATTCCTTGACAGAACACCAAATCATATGGAATACAGAAAAAAAAAATGGCCAAAGGCACTTTGTTAAAAATTCAAATTTACGATTCAAAGGACACCTCTAAGTAAATGAAAATCTAATTCACAGGGAGAAAATATTTTACTCTCAAATATTTATAAGTTGGGCGTCTCTTCACGGGCCCATCTCCATAATACCAAAACACCCTACTGTGAACACAAAGAGGCAATCTGATTGCACACTTCCAGGGAGGCAGTCGAGTAACATTTTTGTGGATGAAACATGGGATTCCAGGCTTGCTGTTTTGAAAAAGAAAGAAACAGTAATTTCTGTAGGCACTGGAGAATGATGTGCACTAGAGTTTTAACTATAGCAAAAACTTTGGCACAAGAATTATGTTTACAAGGACTTACTACATTAATTTATCTAGCATCTATTTATCTACCTACCTATTTATCTGTCTGTCAGTCTCTCCATCCATCCATTTTTCTGCCAATCCATCATCTGTCTATCTATCTATCTATCTATCTATCTATCTATCTATCTATCTATCTCTACCTACCTACCTACCTACCTACCTACCTACCTACCTATCAGGCTATTGGGAAGTCTGCCTTTCTATCATCTATCTGTCTACTATATAAAATACAGTTGAAATCTTTGAGGCAGTCCACTATTTTCAAAATCGCCTGTTAGAGGTATTCCTCACTCAGTGTCATCTTTGTGTTTATAACATTGTTGTTTTACTTTAAACTGAAGAGCGCCAAGGCAGGATTGCAACCACAAGCTCAAATGACAAGTTCAATGTGATCCAAATGAGTGAAAAATGGGAAATGGATAAATCAATAGCCACACTTTGATTCTATGCATGGGGAGGCACATGCTATAAAAATCATCTCTATTATTGTTTATTTGCATTTGCGTTTTATGTGCTTTAAGCCCTATGAAATACTGACATTCCCTTTATTTTTCACAGTTAACGGAAATGGAATAAAGCTTAAATATACACAAACATCTTCTATTTGTAGTAATAGAATTTTCCTTTATAGTGCTCTTCTATTTCTAATGCATGTTGTGGTTAAATTCTGAAAGCTTCTCCCTTGACAGTAACGATGCTTTTTATTTATTGTAATTCAGGACCAAGTCTCACACTTTTGGTAAAGTCTCAACATGTCTTAATTCACTGAGTCTGAAGCATATCTTCCCTGCCTAAAGGATTCTAGATCCTGATGGTTTATATAGTCAGCACTTTGAATGCCTTCCTCTATTTTCAACTGGTTTATATTCTTCTCTCTGATGAGAAGTCAGCTATCATCCATAATCATTATGTAACTGATTAAAATATGTCACTTATCACCCTCTGGCTGATTTCAATTTTATCATTGTTACTAGGTTTTTTTTTTTTTTTTTTTTTGGAGTACACACACAATGTGGCTAGCTTTTTACATCTCTGTGTTTATGTTGCATAATATTTGCTGAGGTTTTTGAGGGTTCTGTGTTTGTACTCCATTTTCATCAGGAATTTTAAAACTTTGGTTGTTATCTCCTCAAGGATTACTACTAATATTTCCCTCTTGCCTCTTATTTGGGGATCTTTATGTTCACATTGTCTATATAACTTAATAGTGCTCATTGAATATTAAAATGTTTTCTTTTCAATTTCAATTTGGATTTGTTTTAGCCTGTCTTTACATCCACTCATTAATTAGGCAAAACATTGAGACACACTCCAGTCGCTCCTCCTTTTGATGATTACACTTTCATCTAATTCTCTCCTCAAGGCCTTGAGCAAGAGTGGAATATGTGTCTTGCATGTAATAAGCAGGAATATGATAACATGAAGTCTGTAGTAACCATTATGCCAGAGTCCCATTTTTCTGCATCTCTCTGCTATTCTCTTAATCCTTTGCTGAGGCATGCCTGAAAGAAGTGAACTTCCATTATTCCTGTAGCTTCAAGGGAAGGAGCATGCAGATAATCTGAATGAGCAGTTCTTTTCCTTAGAGGGGAGCCTCTGATATTGGTCATGTGACCCCCTAAGCAGAAGACTTTTCTAAGCTGAAAACACACTCCTTACTCAAGGGATCTTGAAATAATAAATATATCTTGTTTGAAGCTGCTAGATTTGTGATGTGTTACACTGCAATACAAAAGTAATTCAATGCCCCATCCTCTGCTGTGTCCAATATGATGTTCAACCCCTCAAAGGCATTTTCATTTTTGGTGTCTTATGTGTACACTTTAAGCATTCTCCTTTTGCTCCTGAGCATCTCCTAGCTCTTCTAATTTATTTGCTGTTTTTTATTGTGAAATTCCAGTGGATAATTCTGAAAACTATTTCATGTCTATTTTTATTGGCAGATTTGCATGCATATTTGCAAAGTTTATTTTTGTCTAACATGCTTTGTGTAGAATTATGTACTTTATTATTCCATAAGAAAAATGTATAGATAAGAAATAGAGATGAAAATAGTTATAATTTACTACATTAATATATAGGCTCATTTTCCTCTGTGACTCCTGTTGGTGAAATTAACTCAATTTAATATATTTTTTTGCCATGAAAGTGGAGTTTGTCGCAGGTTTAGTAAGATTCATTTATCTGCTAGCTGAAATACTTTTGAAGACACATTCCATGCTTCATACTGAACAGGTCATTATCTCTGAGATCTACCAAGACTCTGGGTCTATCTTTCTTCTATATGTCAAATCTTCAAGGTTTTCTATGACACAACAAGAAATTTCTGCTTAGTAATCTGGATGACAACATTATGAGATGCTTCTTTTTGGTACCATCCTTGATTTTCACTTTCTGTATCTCCGGTTCTAGTTCTGACCTCATGCTCTGAGGGAACACTGTAGAACTCTTGGAAATTATCCAAAGTTCTTCGGAATGACTAGCTATTTCTCAGATATTGAGACCTAGCATTCAGGTGCCTGTCCAGTACTCTCCTGGGAACAAAAGCTTCTCATACTGTACCTTGGGGTGTCTCTCAATGTTCTATATCTCTTCATGGCATATTGGTTTAGTGAACTCTGTGAAGGAACATGAAAAAGGGAAGTCTATATAGGTTTGCCCCACATCTGATGTTCTTAAGAATTCATGTCACCACAAGTATGATCATTAAACATATAATAAAATCTGGCCCCATTTTTCCATCACTTCTCCATAGCAAAGTCTTCTCCCTCCTAACATTCAGCAGGAGATAAAAGTAACACAAATGTCTTTTCTACAATAGACCATTGCTCTACATTAGGTACCAGGTCTTTTGATGTTTTTAAGATTCTCGATGCACCATTAACACAAGCTCAGAGACAGATATTGGGGTTCAGCCTGAAGATCAAAAAAGCAAAACAGCTAGCCAGTGGCTCTTATCTCTACCTCAGTGCAAATGGCAATTGGTTTTAGAGGATGAGTCTATGTCGAAAAGAAGATTATATACAAGGTAGGCACAGTGCAGGCACAATAATTTAGCTTTCATTTTTCTGAAAGCTAAAGGTAGTGAGAGATAGAATAGACTTGGCCTGGACTTTTGAAACCTTAAAACCTACTCCCAGTGACACAGGACTTCAAACAAGGCAAAACTCATAATCCTTTTTTAACCTGAAAACTAAACACTCAAATATGTGAGCCTATGGAGGCCATTCTTATTCAAGCCACCACAGAATGGAATTAATATCTCCATAACCTATGTCACGTGGCCCACTTGCAATCCCAGAACCTGGGAGGAGGAAATAAGGAAGTAGTGGGCCAAGCTTGCTTTCTCCACTACTTGAATCAGTGGGTGCTGAATACTTTAGGACATCTTACCTGAAAGGAAGATATGCCTGATGCCAACATTAGGCACACGCACACATACACACACACACACACACACACACACACACACACACACACACACACACGGGGGGGGGGAGAAGCATAAAGAATTATGAAAATGCCCAGCTGGAAATCTTTAGTATTATCCATACCATCCTACCTTTTCAAGTATTGTCATTTAATTGTGGTTCATTGATGAACAGAATGTCTGTGTATAAAATGGAGAGAAGTTGGAAAGAAGAAAAAGAAGACTGAGACTTAAGAAACGAGGATCAAAAACATAGATATTGTTTTAAAAGCCGGCAATCTTTAGAAAGAGTGAGAGAAACAGCAGGAAGTTAGATAAACAGACGCAGAGAGGAAGCAAAAATAACTTGATCAAAGAATAAAATATAGGACCATGGCTAAAAAAATTAAAAAAAAATACTTGATTTTCTATACACATATTTAAAAGATAATTCACTAAAATATATAGTCAGGTTGTATTTCATGAATATATAAGTTACAGCAAATATTTATGTGTGATTGTATACATTGAGAATAGAGTGGTCAAGACATAATCATGTGTAAAACAAGGCTTGAACAGCTACAAGAATCTGTTGGCTTGTTTTTATTTATTCTTATAACTAGTACAACTAAATCCACATTCTAAGATAGAGAGAAGGCAATTCAAGTGATTGTAAGGTAGCTACTATATACTTGGACTAAGTAATTTTAATGACTTTCAAACTTTTAATAACACCACCATTATGACGATTAATAAATGTACCAAAATTATACTTTCTTCTAAGAGTATTTTAGTGACCTGGCTAACAGATCTTATTGGGAAGACAGATTCATGTCATGGCAACCTGGGGAAAATGATATGGTTTTAGGAACCATGAACCATTTTGATATGGGGCAAGTTTTGTACACTACATAGTTTCAGCATCTATTCTACTTATTTTATTCTAGTTCTTCTGAAACAATATACGTAGATTTAACATTGATAGTGACTTTTGGAGGAACTAAAACATTAGTATATAAATCCTTTTATCTTTTAAACTTGTCCATTAAATATTCAAATAATGTATTATTAAGAAATGGGAGAATTGAGTGGAGAAGTTACTTCATATAATGATTTCTGCATGTGGCTAATTTAGAGATTTTTTTATACCTATTGGTAGGATTTCTTCATGAAATAATACCAACAGATAAAGTGGAAATACTTGGTAAACAAATTTAGTAGCCTTAGTATGCATGCTTGGTTTCCTTGTTTGTGTCCCGGAATTTAATCCTATATTGTCACAGTTCCTTGCTTATAGAGCTGGTATATTTTTATTTTTACTTTTATTGCTGGTACTGGATACACAGCCTTCATGTAATAGATATATATTTCAAAAGTATAGAGTTTCTTCAATTAGAAAATATTTTTATAGTAAAATGTGCATATAGGTCTGTATTAATTCCTCATCAATATATTTATGTAAATGAAAATGTGCACTTATATACATTTATTTGCACACAGAAGATACCCATGTAGCCATTCACCACTTAATAACAAGAATTATTTTAAGAAATGAGTAGTTGCATAATTCTGTAATTTTACAACATCTAAGATCAACTTACATAAATCTATGTAGTACAGAAAAATGTAAACGTAGTCTATACAAATGTACACACACAAATGCACACATATTCTCTAGGAATTTTATATATAAATATTTACTTAAAATATATTTTACCCCCACTCCCTTACTGCAACCCATTCTTCATCCTGCCTCCCACAACCCCTTCCTAATTGCATACGAGAAAAGTAGGTGGAGTCAAAGAGAAGCCTTATAGCCACCAGCAGGAGAGAGAGGTACCTGAACCTTTCCAGTGTTAAAATGTTAGGATTAAACTTGAATGTCACTAATGCCTGGCCTCCATTTTAACTTTTAATAAGTTTATAAGATAGGCATCTCTACAACTCCTCTCATTTCCACCCCACCCCCTTAAGCCTTTTCTCCTTTATTCTACTTCCCCCACAATATAATTTGTGCTTATTTTCATCACCATCTTTAAAGATCTTTCTCTTGCCCCCCTATGAACCTTATATAGTTTCTTAGCGATATTCCATGCAAGCATGTAAATCTAAATATCTAAATCAATAAATCAATGTTTCACACACACATGAGAGAATGTGTCCTGTTTGTATTTCTGGGCAATGATCACATAATTCAGGAAATTTCTTTCAGTTTCAGCATTCATTTACCTGAAATTTCAGAATTTCACTTTTTTACTAGCTGAATAGAATCACATTGCATGCATTTACATTTTAATTAACCATTATTCAAATGGTAGGCATCTGTAGTGATTCAATTTTCTAGAGAAACAGTGTAAATTGAGAAACAATCAATATGTATGAGCAAATACTTTTGTGGTTGAATAGAATCCTTTTGGGTACATTCCCTAGAATGGTATTATAGGGTCATATGTTAGATCTCTTTCTAGCTTTTAAAACAAAAGCCATACTAATTTCCTTTTTTCTTATTTGATTATGGGAAGTTTATATTTATTCAATTATCAAATAGTTTTGCTAGGCATAATAGTCTGGGTTAACAGTTGTATTCAGTTGTAACAGGGAATATATATTTCCGGACTTTTCTGGCTTTAAAAGTGTTTGTCAAATAATTGGTTATAATCCTCATAGACCCACCATTATAAGTGACTTGAACTTTCTCTTTTTCATCTTTTAAACTCTTTATTGATTCTGTGCTTTTAGCGTTTAAATACACTTTGTGGTTGGGAATATCTTTCTTTGTACTGTGTATCTGGTGATAAGTACATTGCTTGTCCAATATGTACATCCTTCTGGAGAGTTATTAAATTTTCTGCTGAGACTTGACTGAAAATTATTTTCTTTGTCTTTGGTGTGGTATTCGCTTTTGATGCCCATAATGCAAAATTTTTGGTAATTTATGGTGTCCCAAAGATGCCTAGATGTATTTACAAACAGAAAAACACACACACATATATATGTACATATATGTATATGTGCACACATATGTATACATATATACATACATACATACGTTAGGTTTACTTTTATCAATGAGGTTGTTTTTTTTTGATATTTTTATTTGGAACATGTGCTTTTCATGTCTAACATCAAGTAGTTCCTTCCATGTTTAAGCAGTTCTTTTTGATGAATTCTATTTTTATGATTTTTATCGGCTTCCTTATTTCACTTAAATCTTTGATTTTTTTTTGATTCTTGAGTATCTTTTTGTCTTTTTAAGTTTTATTAACATAATATCATCACTGTTTTGAATTATTTTACCTTAATTCCTGAATAAATCACTACATTTGGAATCCATGGTATGTAATTTTAAGTAGGTCATATTTCCCTGCTTTGTGGTAGGTATTATTTTTATCTCTGTCTTAGGACTTGAATTTCTGGAGTTAGTTGATTGAATTTTTCTTCCTTGTTTATCTGATTCTTATGAAAGGTAATAGTCAAGTAATCTGTCTTTTAGTGAGGCATTTTGAAAGTTCAAAAGAATGCTGAATTGTATTAGAATTAACTTGTCATTTTTATCTGTAGTAGTAGTGTTCATAGTCATAGGCTCTATTCATACTCTTCCTAAGAGAGTTAGCTAGTGTTTATTATAACAGACATTATCGATAGATCAAGACACTATTACAGAGTCCCCTTGTCCAGTACCATCTGGTTGGACTTTCCACAGTAAAAGAACGTCTCTTGTAACATTTTGTGCCCAATTCCCATTTATGTAGTTCCCATGCCTATCATGGATCTCCATAAACCTGAGTAGATTACACGGGCCAGCTCTAATCACCTATCTGTTTCCAAAATATGTGCTACATATTGTGGGACTAGAACATGTAGACACCTTAGTGTAATCAGTTTTGTTCCACCCGGTTCTGAAGCTTCAGCTACCATTTTTGGAAGTCCTCTGAGTCTGTAAGACTAACCTCAAATCAGCTCTTGTTTTTTTGTGTGCCATAGAGCTTTGTATAACACACACACACACACACACACACACACACACACACATACACACACATTCCTATACACCTTACTTTGAGTCAAACACC
Organism: Microtus ochrogaster; assembly: GCF_000317375.1. Lineage (NCBI taxonomy): Eukaryota > Metazoa > Chordata > Mammalia > Rodentia > Cricetidae > Microtus > Microtus ochrogaster. Next base: position 8,704,647 of record NC_022011.1, on the reverse strand, counting down.
TTTGTTTATTTGTTACTGTTAGGCATTTCAATTTATTTAAAAGGTAAACACATGCCAAGCATAAAACATAGCAAAGTCTTTTTATATAGGAAAATCAATTACACCTTCATTTTAAATAACTGAAGGTAACTATACATATAATATCAACACACGAATGAATAAACCAAGTATGTTGTAGCAGAATACTACTCAGTGAAGAAACAAAAAAAATATTAGTGCACCATAAAATGTGGGCTACAATCACAAGAAAAATATTTATTAAAAAATCATGTAAAGAGGCAACACCTGACACATTTATATTATATATATTAGATTACTAGGATTGATAGCATATCTATAAGATTAAAGAGGAAGAGCATGGGACAAATAGGAACAATGTAGGAAATAAAAAAGGAAAAGGAGAAATGTTTTTGACTGGCCAGTGTATTTGTTCCCTTAATAGGGGTGAGGTCTTCGCAGTTCTGTAACTAGAAGGCTTTATGCTAGCAGGGCAAGTAAAAGTTCAAAGTGGTTCTGAATTTTTGCCTTACAGGAAAGCCAAGGAAAATTGTGGATCCATGCCCTCCTTTTCTAGGTCCTGCTTTGCCCAGCATGCCTGCTGTGCTTAAATTGTCAAGTTTTTAGAGTAAAAAGGACAATAACAGTACTGCTGTCTTTCCCCTTCTCTTCAGCATTGTAGTAGTGAACCCTGGAGTTGGGGAAAAAAGAGAAAAGATGAAAAGAAATAGGAAGTCAATGACATAGGAATATACCTTTCCAAGATACAGTAAAGATAATGGTAGACCGGTATATAGTTCTTTTCAACTCTGTTATGCTAGATATCCTGCACATCTTGGAAATCTGACTTGACATGAAATTATACAGAAAAAAACATTACTGGGTGCATCTTTGTTGGAATTTCTAGAGATACTTAACCTATAAAAGAAGACCCACAAAGGTTGCCTGTGTGCCGGCATCTAGGTCTGAGCCAAAAGAAAAAAAAAGCAAGAGGGAAAACACGAATCGAGAACCAACAATAATCTCCCTCTTTTCAATTAATGACACTGTTCTTGACATGCTTGCCCAACTAAGATGGACTTTACCCCTTCAAATCCGGAACCAACATAAACTCCTCCTTTTTTCAAGTTGCTTTGCCAGTCGTTCTACCAAAGCAAAAAAGAAAAGCAACTATTGCGAAATAAAATGCAAAATTCTATGCAGTTACACGATTGGTTTAAACTGAATATTTTTGAACTTTATTCTACTGTAATTGTCCAAATTAAGTGTTGTGAGTTAATAGCTGTAAGAGAAATATTTCTTTCAATTAGGTAAGAAGATGAAGAGTTGTAACAACTGAATGAAAAAGGAAGAAGCACCTACCAACCAATCAAATTTTGTGCCTAGTCTTCGGATTTCAAAACCTTTATAGCCTTCACTGGGCTGCATATTAAAGTACATTTTGCACAGAAACTTTAACAATAATTAATTTAATGCTGGTTTGCAAATCTGTGCTTTTCACCAAACTTGGTGTTAAACTTTGAAAAACTTATTTTTAATAAAACCTAAAATCTCTAACCTTTTCAATACTTGCTGGATATATCTCAGTTTCATGAACCAATACCGTAATCTCTCAATGAAAATCCTTTCTGATGTGATGTCAGAAGTTCTTTCCAGTTATAGTATGAGTTCAAACAGCTTTTCAGAGATAACTATAATTCTGAGGAAAGTCTAAGTCCTTTATTGCTAATCTTTCACGTGGTACCACTATTCACTTTATTTTTAGCATCCTTGTTTGAAGTGACTTTCCAACTCTGAAAACCGGCTGTGATTTCCAGCTGAATTTTATGGTCTCCCATAGTCACCCCGAGGGCAAATCCTGAATGAGTACAGTACTGGAAACTTTTTTTTTTCTCAAAGACTTCTAAAATAAAGATACAGATTTTATAACTTTCATTCTTCAATCTGGTGATAAACATTGACATTTTGAAATACCACATCTATCCTTATAGAGTCTCAACTTTGGTAGGGCTGTGTAATCTCAAATATTCATGCAGGTAATTATTTTATCTACAACTTTCATCTGCATGCAAAGGCAGAAAAACCGAGACTGAGCATTAAGTCAACAAACTCTTCAGGAATTGTGAGAAGATGCATTCTTGCATATTTTAATGTACAGCATTTTTAAAACCCTTAAATTAGTCTTTTATGATATTGGGACTTCAAAGTTTAGGGTTTTGTGAAGTGAGAAATTTGCTTCTAATTTCTGTTTCTTGAGTTCTCATGTCAAAAACTCTGTGAAACAAGCATGTATACCTATTTGCTTCCCACATTCTCACCTCTGCTTCAGGTTTTACATGCTTGTACAAAACATCTGGTAGACTTTGCCTCTTCCGTCCCCAGGCTCACACATTGAAAGTAAGCACATAAGGGTTGATGTATAGTTAGGAGAGGGTTTATGTCATGAACGGTCTCTCATTATTTTGATCACAGCTGTTATAAATGTGATCAAATAACATTTCCTAACCTGTTCTCTGATAGCAAATAGAAAAATTATGTATTTTATGCTAATTTTGCTACCAGTGCTACTATTGAAGTTTCTAGTTATTGCTGCCTTTTTTTTTTTCAGTTTTGTAGTAGCTTTCATTACATTTTTCAGGTAAATTAAAAAACAAATTCATGTAATTTGCAAAAAGAAATTTTGTTCTCCACTTTAAAACATTATTTCTTATTTTCCCTGTTTACTGACTTTATGGAAGAGCGCAATTAGGATACAGTTCAATAGCTGTGATTGTATTACCCTTTCTCATCTTGATTCTTAGTGTTAATGAGATTGCTTCTAAGCAATTCACTATTATTAATAATGTGTCTTCAATATCTCTTTTTATAAGATTCATATTTATTATCTTAGGAAAATAATTATTACTGTACTAATAGTTTCTCCTATGTATTGGTTTTGGATTTTAAAAATGTGTTAAAGTATACTCTAATGATTCATTTTTATAGAACCCATTCTTACGATAACTAGTGTCCTAATGTTGAATTATTTTTGGATTTACTATCTTTCTTTCCCTCTTTCTGTATGCATATATATATTTATATGTATGTGTGCATTTATGCATATTACTATTTGTTATTAATATTGTGTGTATCTGTGTAGTTTCACATATAACATGTACACAGATGTCTGATTATGGCTTTTAGTTTTCCAGTTTTACCTTGTTAAGGCAAGCGCTCAGTACCTGGTTCATGAGTTGCTCAGCAATTCTCCTATCTTGACTTCCTTTCTTTACGTGTGAGTTCTTGGGATCAAACGAAGCTCTTCAAGATTGTGCAACAAGATCCTTTAGCTCTAAGAAATCTCTCTGGTACTCATTCACGCTTTTACCTGTGTCAGTTTATAAATTATCCGAATGTGCAGCGTGAGGAGGAGAGATGAGCTGAAAAGAAGCGCACATATATGAATTCAATAGCAATTAGTTTTTTAAAAGGGGTCCATGAATTTGAAGGAGAACCAGGAGAGACACTTGGGAGGATTTGGAGGAAGGAAAATAAAGAAATAAATGTTGGAATATTTTATAAACTCAAAATTTAAATGAATAAATAAATACAGAAAAGAGATAATCTAGGCAATCAATAATGTATCTTCTGGATTCCTATTTCTATTACAATGACCATGATCTGTCTTGCACATTGTCTAATTATACTAATTTGTGCAAAAAAGAAATATAAAACATACAAATTGCTTTACCTCTTTGAAATTGTAGATATTCTTTCCGGAGCCTTAGACAAGATAGTTCAAAGAGTGAGATTAGAACTAAACATGACTGGGAGAAAAAAAAAAAAAAACAATGAATCACACCAAATGACCTACTGCTCTATTCATTGATAGGTGCCTTGCCCAGTCATCATCAGAGGCTTCCTCCAGCAGTAGATAGGACTCGGTGTGGAGACAAACAGACAGACATTATTCAGAGGGAGATTCTCAATTGGAGGTCTCCATCAGGTCTCTTATTTCAGAGATCAGGAAGCCCCATGGTAAAGGGAATAGGAAACACTCTAGGAGTCAGAGGGGATGGAAGACACCAGGAAAACTTGACTTGCTGGATAAACTAAGCATGGCCCAAATGGGCTCACAGGGACTAAAATGGCCTTCAAAGGGACTGCATGTGTCTGTACCCCTTCTGCAGCATATGAGTTATGAATATTGGCTCGGAATGTTTTTGAGACTTCTCACAATGGGAGCAGATATATCTGTGATTCCTATGCCTGGTCTTGAGATTTGTTTACTTTCATTGATTTGCCTTTCCCAAAATCAATATAAGGACTTTTGCCTAGTATTGTATCTTGTTTTTCCCTGTTTGGTTATTGTCTCTTGGAACCCTGTTTTTTTTTTCCTGAAGGTGAAACAGAGGGGAATGGAACTGGGGGAGAAGAGAGGTGGGAGAGAGCTAGAAGTAATATAGGGAGGCATATTGTGGTTTGGATATATTGTGTGAGAGAAAAATCTAGTGATTAAAAATGGGGAGCAGGGGATCCATAGCTATTTTAGATTCTGCCTGGTGTGAGAAGTGAACTTTTTATACTGAGTTCATATCCATGAGTTAGAAAGAGCTTGAGGTGTTATCATTAACATAAATAAAATCTTATTTATTTTCACTACAATATTTTTGGAGTAAGTATAAAGGAAACACATATGTAAATGACATAAAAATTTTTAATATGTTATAACATATACACATATATACAAATCTATATGTTTATATACATTGACATATATGCTTATACCATATAGAATGGTTTTGCTAATATCTACAAAAACATATGCTGAGATTTTGACCTGAATTATTTTGATTTCATACAACTTGAGATGAATTTTCAGACTTAGTAGCATATCTCCATTTATCAGCGCATAAAGAATTTTCTTTCTGCAGAAAACTAAGAAAAACCTCCCTCCCTCTTCATAAATTACCAATAATAAACCAAATTATAATTCTACAAAATCTCACCTCTAGAAACTAATGAGTTTACTACTCTTATTAACAGTGAGAGGATGTAATCAGGAGCATTGGTGAGCATCAAGTAACCTTGTGGAAAGGTTGGCATCTACCATGTACAATGGTTTCCCTTGGCTGTGCTGATGAAGCCCATTTTCCCTACTTTTACCAAGACTATATATACTATATCCTTTATACAAAGGTCATGTGCAGTCAAGTCAAAATTTCATGCTAAGATCTAGGAGGACTCAAAAAGAGTCCAGAGGTGCTCTGTTGCCTTTCTCTCAAAGGAAATGTCAAGGATCCCAGATACTTTGTAAGCAAACACAGCCAGTCTTACAGAGAATGTGTGGTGCTCATAGAGTACTGCTGTAAAATACTCAGTCTTCATTGGTTCCCGGCTATATTTCAAATCATTGGCTATAGTTGATTATATCTATTCTTTTGTTCGTGGTTTCAAATTATTCATTGCCAAAAGCAGTTCATAGAATTACTATCAATAAACTGATGATACATGAGGAATTGAGACTACTTGCTATCACTTGATTATATTAGCATAATAAAAAACAATTTTCTTTTAAGAATAAACTTGCTCATTCAAATGAATTTGAGAACAGAATTAAAGACACAGGATTAAGGGAAACCTATTACCGAGGAAGTAGCCAAGCCAGAGGCACTGGAGCATGCAAGTGGTTCTGTTTATCTTGTTTGCCCTCTTATATACAAGTGTTTTCCTGTGCCAACGATATCTTAGCTTGTGATTTTACATTTTAGTTCCATTAGATAGTTAGGCTTACTTTCAGAGATGATACAGCTCCCAACCCAAGGGCCACCTACCCATTTTTAGTATATTCCTTGTGGATACCTCTGCAACTAATTTCATTTATTTTTACCCAGCTGCTTTCTTCAGTCTTCCATTCTTATTAAATTTAAATTATGGTTACTTTTGTAATTTTCAAAATACCAGACACCATGTGATATAGGCTTAAATTATAATATAGTTTGATATTTTTGTTCCACTTGGGTCTGGACTCAAGCAATGATTTTCTTTGTCATGCTTTTAAAAAATCTGCTAATGTTATCGGTATTTTAGTTGAAAACTTAAAAAAATATCTCAAATGCCTTATTCATGTTAGTTGCTTCTGAAATATTTTGTAACAGTTATCTCAACTTCAGATTTGTTCAATATTTACTTATATTTATTATAGGAGGAGTGTTTTGATGCTTTTGGATTGTTCTCACTCCCAGTATTTCACAATCCCTGTGTATGGATTTATTATTCTCTCATTCACATATTTGTTATTTTTGTATTGTTATGAAATTACTAGGTAATAGCACCCAATTCTGTCTACAGTGCAAAGTCCCGATTCACAAAATAGTATGAAATATTTATTATTTCTATTTAGCTCAGAAGTACTCAACCTGTGGGTCATGCCCCCAATGTGGTTCACATATCAGATATACTACACTTCAGATATTTACATTGCAATTAAAAACAGTAGCAAAATTACAGTTATGAAGTAGCAGCAAAATAATTTTATGGTTAGGGGCTCACCACAATATGGGGAACTGTATTAAGGGGTCGCAGCATTAGGAAGGTAGAGATCCACTAATTCAGCTAGAAATTAATCATTACAAAGTATTTATTGAACAGAAAATAAGAATGATCCCTTTTGGGCTTTTGTTCTTTAGAGCTCTTTCTGTTTGTATTCATCTTTCTGTCACACTACCTCTGTCGAGCTCCTCAGCATCCGTCAATACCTCTACTGCTGCTGCCTATTCTGTTTTCACACCCAATATGCGTCCTTTTCTGTTTCTTTTGTCAGATAGGTTTAGATGGGACTGGAACCGATGTGACAAAGGAATAAAAGTCTTCCTCGTCATTAAAACACCCCTTCTGAAGAGACACGTAGTCTTTACTTTCCAAGTTACCAATTAGCTGACCTTTTCACAGTGTTCACTTATCCCAAAACTTTAAGAACCCATTCGGTAATCCCAGGAGGGTTTAATGCTAATGAAACTTTTAGTGACAGTCACCACAGTTGAGACAGTACTTTATACTAATAAATTTTTATAGAGAGCAGAAATAAAGACAGAGAAATACTTAGGCTTTTAATTGCATCAGTTTGCACTTTTACAAGTTTCTCCTGTGACTGTGCTTCACAGCAACTAGAGAAAGTCAATGCCCCTGTGCTTAGAGAAACAGGAACAAAAGTTTTGGTGTGGACTAAGGGCATCCCTGTCCCTTAATTTTGCTATCAGGAAGCAGTAAGAAACTGGACTCCAGGGAAGGGGGTTCAAAAACTCATCAACTCAGTCATTTCCAGATGTTCCATAATGCTGGTAATTTCCTCGATGGGCTCCCAACAGGGATTAATGAAGAAAGCAGTTTGAATACAAAAGACTCATACTTCTGTTTAGAGGAAATCAAGGAATGGCTGGTGCTTTTGGTTGAATATTGAATCTAGGCTTATGAAAGACATCCTTAAGAGGAATGGGCAATGGCTCCTAAGAACAGGAGTATACAGCCCTGAGGCACTGAGAGGAGGGGGGGAAAGGTGAGCCAGCCATTCAAAAGTGTTGGCTATTCCTTAATCAGCAGAGTTCAGATTCTTTGCAGGGGTTGTCTTCACTTACTGATGGAACCAAATCAAAGAGGCTTAATGCCACTTTCCCACCAAACCAACTAAATAAGTCAAAAAGGTCCCCAGGTTATTGGGATAATAATGTATTATCTAAATCAAGCATGGGAAAAGTGGGAATTTCATACACCCTACAGGAAGCTAGTTTTCACAGACAACAGAAATGCTCACCTTCTAACCACTTTTAAATTGTTTTTTCTTTCTAAAAGATTGATTTAGTGATGATACCTATCTCTTATGTGCAGGATATTTTTATATCAACTTGATACAAGCTGAAGTCTTCTGAATTAAAGAACTTTGATTAAGAAAACACCTATAGTGATGATGGTGTACCTGAAACCAGAGTCTTTGAATGAGACAAGTGACTCATTGTAATGAACATTGGCTACTAAAATTTGCTGGGCCAAAGGATATATTATGTGGCACCCAATGGCTCCCAATGCTACCAGGACAAATTAAAGAATTGAACAGGTGTTGGGGAGACAGGAAAGATGGAGAAGTGGAGAGATTTTGTTTGCTTTGTTTTATTTTGTATTTTGTTTTGTCTTGTTTTGCCTTTATTTTTAAAATATTTCTTTGGAGGTGCTGCAGGGGTAGGGTAGAGTATAGGGTGACTGGGAGCTAAGCAGAATAATGGCAGATGTTGTGAAATACCTAAAGAATCAATAAAAAAAAAAATCCCTGCCTAATTTTCAAGAATCACAACTACCTTCAGGAGATTAATGTTTCTGAAAAATCTTGAAAAGCTATTTAAAATAAATTTATCAGTTTCCTGAGCAGAATATTTCCAAACGTACTTACATTTAAATGTATTCACACAGATCCTATTTTTCCAATATCAAAAACTCATATTGATAGTTAACATTTATATATTATTATATATTTATGAGTAAAATAGATCCATGATTATATTTGGAAAATCCATAGATACTTTACCAATTAACTATCCCATCAGAAATCATCAGAGACTTGTTTTTTGAAAGTTTTGTTTGGGGCTATACAGTATCAGTTTTCACAAAGCCCACTCATGGTCACAGAATTCTCACTACCATCTCTTGGTCTTTCTCTTCTTTCAAATGTCTCACAGGTGGGAACCTCATATATCGTAAAGCAACCTGATTTTCCCAGACAATGATAAATGCTCACCTTTCTTAGACAGGTGCTGTGGTCTTTCCTTCTTTCTCAGAACCACGCCAGTAAGGAAGAAAGGCACAGAATCTACAATGCCACATACAGGGAACTCACAACATGTTCACGTATGCAGATTAGAAAGAAGTGAAGCTCTGGTGTCCAGTGTCACAGTGTCAAGCACTTTGGATGTTAATGGAAGACTTTCTTTAGATACTGGCAAAAGGAACTCTAGGCTTGTGAACTCTTCAACAGCCCCGAAGAAGACCAATTAGAGCCAGATTCAAATTGAGATTCCTTTCTTAGCAAAAATCTTCAATATAAGTGATATCCAATACCGGCTGAATAGTGACAACTTAATTATCAAATTCTCTGGAGATAATGCAATAACATTAATGCAACTTGGCATATAATTATAATTTTTCCAATAGATTTAACATGTAGTTACAGCTCATTTCTTACTGTGATGAATATCTGAAGTATTTTTCCTATGAAGCTAGGTCTACCTTTTTATTCTATTTCTCTTAGCAGTACTTTCAGTTTTGATATCATATATTGCACCACTCCATACTCAGACAAAATAATAAAATAATAAAAAAATGCTTGTGATTTTTATGTCTTCCCTTACTATTCTCACATTTATCACAACTATGTTTTTCTTGCACTGAAATTAAGGCTTCATCGCAATTTCTTATGGCTAAATTGATCTTAATATCATTCCCAGGTCCATACTTTTAGTCCATGAATCTTCATATTTAAATGTTTTGTGGAAAACAAATAGTAGGTCTGAAATTTTACCTATTTTGGCTTTAGCCTACTTTTAAGAGGCATACCTGCACCACTGATGCTTCAGGAATCATTGATGTACTTGGGTTACTATCTACCAAATTACTTTTCATTTCTATTTGTTGGTTTTTATAATTTCCTATATTTTGGTTTTATGAATTTCTTTTATCTGACATTTCCAATGTTTTAACATATAACCTGCATTTCTTTATTCTCTGTGTTTACTAGTGAGTACTATAAAAGTTTAATAATAATTCAGGTCTAATTTTAAGTCATAATGATTTGAGTGCTGTAAAATAACAAATTATTTCTTATTTTGAAAAATATCATGGAATACCTGCTGCTAACCAACTTTGAGTAAAATGTAAGTTAATTTATCTTCATTTTCTCATCCATGTTTCCTTACTTTACTATGTTGACCCAAGCAGCTAAGCAATATTGTTTTTTTTTCTTTTTTTCCTTTTATTGAAAATAGATTCCTTTTTTATACAATGTATCCTGATTTTACTTTCCCCTCTCTCTGCTCCTCCAAGGTCCCCTATCTCCCTTCCCCTCCATATCCACTTCCTTTCTTTCTTTTTCTTTTATTACTTTATAAATAATACCAATCAACATTTCCACTTCCTCCCCTCCTCCCACTTCCCTCCCACTCCCCCACACACCCTCCCCACTAACTCCTCCAAGCAGACAAGATCACCAGGCAAAAGTTGAGTGCATGGGGGTTGGGGGGTGAAAGGAAGGGGAGGAGAAGGCGAGGATTGGGGAGAGTTTGGGGAATGGGATAATTGAGATGGGGGAAGGAAAGATATGGGAACAGGGAAGGAGATATCTTAATTGAGGGAGCCATTTTGGGGCTGGCGAGAGGCTTGTGTCTGGAGGGATTCCCAGGATTCCACTGGGATGTTCCGATCTAGGACTCTGGGCTGTAGAAGAGAGGGTTTCTGAACTGGCCTTGTCCCGTAGTCAGACTAGTGACTGTCTTCAATATCACCATAGAAAACTTCGTCCATTGACGACGGATGGAGATAGAGAGAGAGAGACCCACATCAGAACAGTGGACTGAGCTCCCAAGGTCCAGTTGAAGAACAGAAGGAGGGAGAAGATGAGCAAGGAAGTCAGGACTGCAAGGGGTTGGTTCACCCACTGAGACAGTGTACCTGAGCTAATGGGAGCTCACCAAATCCAGCTGAACTAGGACTGAATGAGCATGGGGTCAAACTGGACCCTCTGAATGTGGCTAACAATTGGGGCAGACTGAGGGGCCAATGATAATGGCACTGGGATTTGTCTCTCTGCATGTACTGGCTTTTGGGATCCTATTCTATTTGAATGCATACCTACCTAAGCCTGGATGTAGTGGGGAGGGCCTTAGACTTCCCACAGAGCAGGCTACCTTGCCCTCTCTTTTTCTTTTTCTTTTTTTTTTTTCAGCTTTGTTAAAGACAACTCTTTTTTTTTTCAGAATCAGGTATTCTTGAAATTTTGCCATGTGTGCTTATATTTTGTTCACCTGTCTGATTTTTGTTTAGTTTATTAAATCTTCTCCTTTTTATCACTTTTTGAAGATTGAACCTAGGACTGCAAACATTTTTTATAACTATGTTTCTCCTTTATTGGTATTCCTGGATCATTGGATTTTGTCGTTTGGCACTAATCTGGTGAAATTCCTAGTTACAATTGCTTTTTATATCAAGGCTCCTTTCTTCCCTCCCTTGCATTCTGACTCTGTGTACACTATTCTACCATATGACGCTACCTTTTTGCCTTATCTTTTTTTCTCGTTTTCGGTTTTGCAAGGTTGTTGTTGTTTATACATTTTTATAACATCAAAAAATTTTCTCACCAACAAAACTAAATGAGCTAATCAGTGCATTTTGAATTTCTATCACAATACGATTGATTTCTCACATACCATTTTGATTTTTGAGGCTTCCATTCTTGTCCCATCCCTCTTTTCATGATATCTGCCTTGCCTTAGTCACACTTTTATTGGTTCATTTTTTTTATTCCTACTTTGATACCTCTGATCTTTTGTCTGTAACTTCTTGAGGGTCTAGAACGATTTCTTTGCCTTAGTTAGCTTTAATTACCCACTTGATGTGTCCTAGAATCATTGGAGGGAAATTATTGACTGAGAAATTACCTAGAGCAGATTGATCAGTGTGTGTGTGTGTGTGTGTGTGTGTGTGTGTGTGTGTGTGTGTGTGTTGGGGAGTGTTGATTGTTAATTGATCCATGTGGCTCAGCCCACAGTGAGTGATGCCATCTTTATCCTGGAGAATATCTCTTGGACCTGGCCTTTATAACAAGGTTGCATAAGTATGATTCGAAGTAAACCATAAAACAGTTTTCATATATAGTTTCTTCTTCAAGTTCTTGCTTGAGTTCCTGCTCAGTGATAGACTATGACCAAGAAAATAAGATTAAACGAATGCTTTTCCTAAATTACTTTTGGTCAGAGAGTTTTGTCACAGCAACAGAAAGAACGCTAGAAACTGATGTTGAAAGGTGGTATTAAATTGGGCTCTATAACTTCCCCAGTGTTCCTATTGAGGCCTACGTTCCTAAAATTTTAATTCACTCTTTATTGGATAGAAAATCATACTCACTTTTCTGAATAGCTATCATATTTCTTTATAAAACTATGTCTGACTGGCTTTCATCATTTATCACATGACAAATAGATGCTTGTTGTACTGGCGAGGTTTATGTCAACTTGATACAAATTATAGTCATTAGAGAGGAGAAGAACCTCGAGGAGAAAATACTTCCAGAAGATAAAGTCTTGGCAAGTTTACCTAGTATTTTATTGTTGGTGGTGGCACCCCTGGGCTGTGAGTCCTATATGTATAAAAGATGACTATGTCCTTTGCCTTACAGAATCTTTCCAGTTTCATGAGGTCCTGTTTATTAATTGTTAATCGTAGTGCCTATACTATTGGTGCTATGTTCAGGAAGTTATCTCTTTTGTCATTTCATTAAAGTCTAATCACCATTTTCTCCTTTAACTAGTTCAATGCATATGACTTTAGTTGAGTTTTTGATCCACTTGGACTTGAGTATTGTGCGTTGTGATGGATATGGATCACTTTTCATTTTTATGCATGCTGAAATTGAGCTATACTAGTACCATTTGTAGAACATGATTTCTTTTTAAGAGCGTGTGCTTCTGGCATCTTCATCCAAAATCAGGTGTCCATAGTTACATGGATTTATGTCTGGGTCTTCAGCTAAATTCTATTAATTAACCTGTCTTTTTATGACTATACATTTTGTTTGCATTTCCATAGCTCTGTAGGAAAGCTTGAAACCGTGGATGGTGATACTTCCATACATTCATTACAGGATTGTTTGGCTACCCTGGATTTTTGTTTTTCCATATTAAGTTGAGAAGTGTTCTTTCAAGGTCTATAAAAAATTGTGATTGATGGGGATTGCATTGAATCTGTAGATTGCTTTTAGTAATATGACCATTTTTCTATATTAATCCTATTGATCTATGAGCATGGGAGAGCTTTTTATCTTGTGATATCTTCTCTAATTTCTTTTTTCAAAGACTAAGGGATCTTGTCATACAGATCTACACTTGCTTGATTAGAGTTACACTGTGATATTTTATATTATTGGTGACTATTCTGAAAGGTGTTGTTTCTTTGATTTCTCTTTGTGCTCATTTGTCATCTGTATATAGGAGGGGTATTGATTTTTTTGAGTTAATATTGTGTCCAGCCACTTTACTGAAGGTGTTTATCAACTGTTGAGGTTCCCTGGTAGAATTTTTGTAATCACTTATATATACATCATATTATCTGTAAATAATGATACTTTGACTTCTTCCTTTCCAACTTGTATCCCCTTATTCTTCTTTGCTTGTCTTGTTTCCCTAGCAGGAGTTTCAGTTATCATATTGGATAGATATGAGGAAAGTGCATAGCCTTTTCTTGTTCTTGATTTTAGTGGAATTTAATTTGATTTTGGCTATAGACTTGCTGTAAATTTGTTTTATTGTGCTTAACTAGAGCATCAAACAACAGACTGGGAAAATATTTTCACCAACTCCACATTGGACAGGGGGTTAAAATCAACAAATATAGACAGAATTCAAGAAACTAGATATTAACAAACTGAATGCAATTAAAAATGTGTACAGATATATACAGATGATTATTAACACAAGAATCTTGAAAGTCCGTGAAACACTTAAAGAAATGTTCAACTTCCTTAGTCAGTAGGGAAATCCAGATCACAATGATATCGCCATTCCATCTTACACCTGTAAGAATGAATGACTAAGATTAAAAAGCAAGTAACAACTCATGTTGGAAAGGATATCGAGCAAGGGAAACAATCCTCTATGTCTGGTGTAAGTGAAAATTTGTACAGCTACCTTGGAAATCAATATGACAGTATTTCAAAGTTGGGAATTCATCTACCTCAAAATCCAGGCCATGAAACAAAAGGACGTTCCACAATACCACATGGAAATTTGTTCAACTATGTCCATAGCAGTTATAGCAGCTTTATTTGTAAGAATCAGAAACTGGAAACAGTCTTGATAGCTCTCAAGATAAGAGTGAATAAAAATGTGATTCATTTACACAATGGAGTATTACTCAGCTGTTAAAAAAAAATCACATCACAAAATTTGCAGGTAATGGTAGGAACCAGAAAAAAAATTATCCTGAGTGAGAAAACCCAGACCCAGAAAGACAAACATGTCGTGTACTTACTTATAAATGAATATTAGTTGTAAAATAAAGGACAATCGTGCTGCAGTCCACAGAATCAGAGAGGCTAAATAACAAGCAGGACTCAAGGGGAAAATGAGTGAATCTTGGAAAGGTGACATATAATAGATAAAGAAGGTAGACAGGGTTTTGGTGGAGATGGGAACATGTGGAGTTAAGTGAATCGAGAATGATAGGAGAGAGTAGTGAGAGAGGTGGTCAGAACTGGGGCCATTTCAGAGGTGAGGTAAAAACCTACTGTAATTAGGAATCTACAAAGCTGATCCTAATCTAAATTCCTAGCAGTGGAGGATACAGAACCAAACAAGGCTTCACAAAGGAGGGACTGGAACACTAACCTAATCACAAAACTTTAGACCTACTATTTTTCCTTCCTGCAAGATATGTTGGTGATGGAGGAAGGTCATTGGCTAATAAAGAAACTGCCTTGGCCCATTTTATTGGTTAGAACATAGGTGGGTGGAGTAAACAGAACAGAATGCTGGGAGGAAGAGGAAATTAGCTCAGACTCAACAGCTCTGCTCTCTGAAGCAGAGGCCATGCTCTCCTCTCCCGGGCACACATTCAACCAACAACTGATGGGAACAGATACAGACACCCACAGCCGATCATAAGGCAGAGGAAGAGGAATCATATGGAAGAATGAGAAGAAGGGTTGCAGGAGCAGAGTGATCAAGAACACCACAAGAAATCCCACAGGAACAGCTAACCTGGGCTCCTAGAGGCTGGCAGAAACTAAACTGGCAATGAGGCAGCCTACACGGGTCTGACGTAGGACCTCTGCATATATGTTACGGTTGTGCATCATGGTATTCTTGTGAGACCCCTAAAAGAGAGAGCAAGGACTATCTCTGCCTGCTTTGGGGACCTTATTCCTCCTATTTGGTTGCTTCATCCTGCTGTAAAATGAGGAGAAATGCCTGATCTTGTAACTTGAGATGTCATGTTTGGTTGATATCCCTTGGAGACCTGCCCTCTTAGGAAGGGAAACAGAGGAGGAGTGGATCTGAGGTAGAAGGGATGTGTGAGGGAGGGACTGTGAAGAGGGCTGGGAAACTACAGGAAGGATGCAATACATGAGAAGAGGAAAACAGGAGACTGAGAAAGCACAAGGAGCAAGCCAGTAAGAAGCATCCCTCCATGGCTACTGCATGCATCATTTTCTGCTTTCATATTCCTACTCTGTTTGAGTTCCTGTCTTGACTTACCTCAATGATGGATTATGATTTGGACGTAATGACAAATAACCACTTTCTTCCCCAACTTTCTTTTGGCCATTCATGTTTTAACACAGTATTAGTAACCCCAGCTAAGATATATAAATGAATAGATGGATATATAAAGGTAAAGATGCATAGATGACTGGATGTGTAGTGACACTTCCAATAAGAAGCAGAGTTTGAAAGGCATCAGTAATCATCCATAGTTAGTTATACAATCCCCTGAGAAGGAGTTACTATTGACTTTAATTTCTGGCCTAATCCCCGAGTTACTGGAATTCCAAACACCACCTACATATTAAACTTATGGAAGTTTCAACTCTAACAGATTACCCACTTCTGCGAATCGCATATATATTTAAAATGAAAGAACTTACAAATGCAAACATCAGACGTTAGATGCAATAAGCACCATCTGTGTGCTTAGGACTCATGTTTTCTTTTCCATGTGATATGTGTCAGATTTGTGAAGGTCTAGTAAAATAATTAGAATGATACTCCTGTTTTAAGTTTTGTTTTCATTCAAATATGGAATAATAAGAGACTGTATTTCTACAGTCATAATTTAGACATCTAGATTTGTCCAAAGTTGACAACACAAGTTTCTCCTTGTATTTCTTATTTTGATTTTCATTTGTAATATTATTTTCGAGCATGCTAATTATTTGTTTGTGCACTTTAATATATTAGAACTTTATAGCATTTTTTATTTTACATGTAATTGATAAGTTGATTTAACAGTCATAGAACATATTTAGTTATGTGTGTGTGTTTTATATGTATGCATGCATATGGATGTGTGTGTGTGTATTGCGTGTGTGTGTGTGTGTGTGTGTGTGTGTGTACACTCAGTTGGAATGAGCTATTTCTTCCTTAAAGGGATTATATTGCCATCTTATTTTTAAACTATGTACAGAATTACTTTCTGTCTGAGTTCATTATCATTTAAGTAATGTAACAGTTTCACTGTGTGATAAAATTGCTTTAATTGTCCTCTTCTTGATAATGAAAAAATGTTTCACTCTTGTTGTAAAACGTTTGAAGTGTTTTGAACAATTTTGTATCTCTGAACTCCTTGAACAGAACCTTTGGAAGGTTACTATTAAGCATGGCTTCCAAAAAACACTGTCATGTCTAAGCCTGCCAGAAACCTTCATTGTCATTTGTCATAAACCCTCTCTAGACCTAGATCCTCAGTTCATACTTTTGTGCATACATTCTCATGTACCACATTACATAAATGTCATACTATGTAATAACATGGATTTGTTCATGTAATTGACTGTATAGCCATTATCTATCTTATGTAGTAAACTAAAATACCTAGATGATTAAATCTTTTCTATTTATCTTAATGAAAACTCAGTGGTTTGATAGTCCTGATCTTATTTTAATGGAATAAACAAATTGGAGATTTAATTAAGTCTCAAGCACTGTGCGACTAAATTAAAAATTCTCAAAATTTTAGAAGGTAGCTGTTTGAACACCTGAAATTATACTATTCTAGTCTAAAGCAACAAATGCCGTCTCCTTGACAGAGCAAATCTATGAAAGGAAAGTTAAAGTTGTTAGTTGACAAAAGATTGGTAGAGGTAAGGTTGTTCACTCAATGATGCATTAGGGATTCTGAGACATCCTCAGAAAAGACTGAAGGTATGGTGCAGAGTTATTTCTCTCCTGGCTCTCTTTGAGACCTTGTGCAAAATTCCTATATCAAAAATAAATTTAAGTAAATACATAAACAAATTAGAAAGCACGAAGGAAAGAAGGAAAAAAGGAAAGAAAGAAGGAAGGAAAGAAAGAAGGGAAGGAAACAGAAGAGGAAAAAGAATACAAGGCAAATGATAATGTCTTATTGCCCTTTAAACTTTCAAATAAAACTGAAAGGTGACAGGTGTCAAGTTTCCAAGAAATAGTGAAATCCTCTTGTTGGTCATCCTGTGGCCCCTACATGTCATCTGAAAATTGTATCTTTAATCTAATTAGTACAAAAAGAAAAGCAACAATTGTCTTTATTTTGACATCCTAAAGAAGCTAAATAAGAAGGTGAACCCAGAGAAAAACATATAGCTATCCTCCTGGGTAGGGGAAGTAGACAAGATTGCCAGGCAAAAAATCGGGATCTTAAGGGTGGGGTGG
This sequence comes from Microtus ochrogaster, assembly GCF_000317375.1. NCBI lineage: Eukaryota > Metazoa > Chordata > Mammalia > Rodentia > Cricetidae > Microtus > Microtus ochrogaster. Next base: position 8,687,011 of record NC_022011.1, on the reverse strand, counting down.
GAGGGGGTAAGGGGAGATGGGGAGAAAAAAGTGAGAAGGGTTGGATGGGGAGAACTTGGGGCAACGGGATGATTGGGATACAGGAAGGTTGGATAGGGGAGCAGGGAAGCACATATCTTAATTAAGGGAGCCATCGTAGGGTTGGGAAGAGACTTGGACCTAGAGGGGCTTCCAGGTGCCTAAGGAGAGGTCCCCAGTTAGTTCCTGGGGCAGCTGAAGATAGGGAACCTGAAATGATCCTATCCTATAGCCTTACTGATGAATATTTTGCATATCACCATAGAACCTTCATCTGGCGATGGACCCACACTGGAACACTGGACTGAGCTCCCAAAGTCCCAATGAGGAACAGAAGGAGGGAGAAGATGAGCAAGGAAGTCAGGACCAAGAGGGGTGCACCCACCCATGGAGAAAGTGGGGCTGATCTATTGGGAGCTCACCAAGGCCAGCTGGATTGTGACTGGAAAAGTAGGGGATAAACCCGGACTCTCTGAATATGGCAGACAATGAGGGTTGCCGAGAAGCCAAGGACAATGGCACTGGGTTTTGATCCTACTTCTTGTTCTGGCTTTGTGGGGGCCTAGCCAGTTTGGATGTTCACCTTCCTAGACCAGGATGGAGGGGGGAGGACTTCGGACTTTCCACAGGGCAGGGAACCCTGACTGCTCTTCAGACTCGAGAGGGAGGGGGAGAGGAGGGGGGAAGGGTGGGAGGAGTGGGAGGCTGGTAGAAGGCGGAAATTTTTTTTTCTTTCTCAATAAAAAAAAAAAGAAAAGCAACAATTTTACTGTAATTTTATTTCTTGAGAGATATAGCTCACACTGACTTAACATTCAAGTGAAACTTCTCATTTTGCCTCCTATTACCTGGGGCTAAGACTGCACTTGTGATACACTCTGCCAAATTTTTGCAGTGCTAGTGATGAGGCATACTGAGGGCTTCCTGTGCACTAGCAAGGAATGACAGTCCTGCTCACCTTACTAGACCTGGATGGAGGTGGGTGGTCCTTGGACTTCCCACAGGGCAGGGAACCCTGATTGCTCTTTGGGCTGAGGATGGAGGGGGACTTGATTGAGGGAGGGGAAAGAAATGGGAGGCGGTAGCGGGGAAGAGACAGAAATCTTTAATAAATAAATAAATTAAAAAAAAGAAGATAAAAAAACTAAAAAAAAAAGAAGAGTAAATATTTAGTCTTTTTATGTGTACCCATCCTCCCTAATGTATAACTATTACCTATGGTGGGAATAAATATGAAGACAGATGCTAAAAACAAATCCCACACTAGCTCAGAATTGAGTATAATGAAGAGTTATTTGTTTAAGGGGAGACTCACAGATCACAATCCTCTGCTTGAACAGGGAACAGCAACCAAATCCCACAGCTGGAAGTGAGAGCGACCAGGCATTTTACATAGGCATACATAGTATAAGAGGCCATACCCTGTGGGCAGGGAACTTAAAGGCTACTGGCTATAGAAATTCCTACAGCACCTCCCACCCCCCTTTCTTTTTTAAATAAAAGAGTTCTAAGCCTAATACAAAATTATATACAATAAGAAAAATATTAGGTCTAGAAATTAAAATTAAAACCAGCATAAACAATATCAAGCAAGAAACATGTGATAAATGTTTCAATAATTTTTCTATTATAAGGAGTTTAAGTCTTATAAATAACTTGGCAAAGTTATGAGAGGAAAGTAACTACAACTATCTAGTCTTCAACACTATCAAAAACCCAAGAAGGGAAATAATATTACTTGAGTAAGCAGGAAGTGCAATCAAGCAACTTCCAAAACTCTAGAAATGACAGAGACTTCTTGATACCTGGACACTCACCCAAAGTTTTCTGTATATTTGGGGTATTCATCTTCAGCCTGGAGTCCCACAGTATTCAGCAGATTTTTCCATGAGGCAGGAAATTTCAAAGACAGTTCCACTTATATTAGCAGTTTGTCAATCACATTTTTCTGAGTCCTGTAGAATGTCTGGAAGACTCTTTCATGAAGCAGGAATCCCAAAGGACAGTGTCAAGTTCAGTAGTTATTTTTCTGTGGGTCCTTCATGTTCAGTTCATCAAGCAGCCCAGGCAAAAGCAGTTTCTTCCCAAATAGTTAGCAAACTATTTAAGGAGCCTCTTTGATGCACATGATCCTTTTGAAGTAGATTGGTGCTGCCAGGAGCAGATGTGTCTCATTGTCATAAAAAGTCCTAAGTTATTAAAAACATTTAAATGTCACATTATGAAGGTCTTTGAATGGTTTGAAGATTATCTATTTAACTAAAATATATCTCCATATATCTAGGAAAACTAACAAACCTGACTATGGGCTTCACTATTATAGATGACTCCCTATTAACCTATATTTCTTAATTATACATTAAATTTTTAAATGAGCTGCACACCTTAAACAAGATCAGAAATACGTATACACAATATAACAAAATTGACCTTAATTTTGTATCTATCAATAAGGATTCATACCAATGCAAAGAATCCATCTCTATAGCATATCCCCCTTAAATGTAAAGAAACATTTACAAACAGTATTTGGGAATTTGAGCATAGTTCTCTCCAAACTGCTTCCTGGTTTTTGTTGGGTGAAGTAATTTTTTTGTGGGTGTTCACAGTGACCTTTAGGGGGGTCTTGTATCAAACCACATCAGTCTGGAATTAATCCACAGGTTCTTATCCTCTGAGGAAACAGTAAAAGAACCTCTTTTCCAAAGCAACATATCCATAGACCCAAAATTTGAAATCAAGATACCTTTAAAATATTATGTAGGTTTAGCTTAGCAGCCGATACAATGAAATGTCTCTCTGTACTTAGCTCCTTTACAGTCAAAAAATCCAAAGAAAGCACATTAATATATATAATCCAGACTCTCTGTGTGTTTTCTATCTTTATGTGGTTTATTTTTCTTTATTCCTTTAATCTATGACTGTCTGTACTCTGTCACTTTAAAGACTTTACCTTGTTTGAAAAACCATTTACTTCTTTTTAAAAGTGTCTATATTCTTTTTCTTTTTTCTCTCAAGCCTATGTACATTTATCCAAGACTATGATACTTTTAGAGGTCTACTTTATCTGAATCTATATGTGTATCTGTAATTATTTTCTGATCAGAAGAGCTTCTTAAAATGCCAAGCCCTTCTTATTAACTTAAATGGTGCCATTTCTAGGGGTCATATGGCACTGTCTGCTTGCCCTGCACAGTCCAGCATGGTGGAGAAGTTTGCTGCCTCTGAGAGCAATGCTTCAGCTCCATTTTTAGGCACAGAGCCACTCTATGTTGCCATTAAGCATATTGTAGCACTCTGTTCACAAATTTCATCTAAATGCTCCATAGCCGGACCTCCAGAAGCCAGAGTTTACACTGACTGCACAGCCCAGAAAGCTAGCCTTTAAAAACTGTCCATTTTGTTTCTGCTATGGATGAATCAGGAAAACCTTTCTTAAAGGGACTACGGCATGCCTCCAGCAAAGAGCAAGAAGCTTTATTAAACTCTGTATTTTTGTGTCTATAATTTCTTTTCAATCTGTCTCAGTTTTTAAGTGAATTTAGTTGGCCACATTTACACACCAGATAAAGATGGATGCTAAAAAGAAATTCCACACTAACTCAGAATTAAGTACAATAAAGGGTTATTTATTTAGGGGTAGACTCACAGATCACAGTCCTCTGCTTGAATGGGGAAACAGCAACTAACTTCCACAGCCAGAAGAGAGAGCAACTGCACCTTTTACATTGGCATATATAGTATAAGAGGCCATGCCTAAGTGGGCGGGTAAGTTAAAGGATACTGACTGTAGGAATTCCTACAGTGGAAATATGCACAAAAATGAAGCTTTTACACATATGGCTGGAAATTTTAATGTATTGTCCCATATCATTCAAGCAATGAATATCAGTACTCAGTTTGAGCATCAGAATTTATATGATAAATTTTTCTTTCTACTTTTGTCCAAGGCTGGGTTATAGAAGGCTGCAGGTAATGTTTGTGTTGTAAAATTGAGGCCAGTAATTTAAACCCCCCCATAAAATTCACTCACAATTACAATAGCACTGAAATGGTACATAAATGAGCACTTCATAAAGCAGAAAAGAGAAACGGGGCAACAGTGAAGCTTTTTAATGGTGGGCACGAAAGCAGCACTGCTGATTAGATCCTTTGCTAATTGCCGTCTGTTACTTGAATGGGATATATTTCAGCCAGGCTCATCTATTTATGAATAGTGTCTTTCTTAGTAGTGAGATGCAAACATTTGAATCTGGAGCTAAAAAGTGCTTCTCTTAGGGTCATGTCACCCAGATCTCAACTTGTCAGCAAATGGAATCACACACTACCCCAAATGTGTCTCTACTGGATTTACTCAGTTCCACCATATCAGCTGTATTTGAGGTGCTCTGAAGTCTGCACTCCTGATGTCTGAGCAGATTCCTTAATAGTAAAAATATTCTGAGATGAGAAACAAAAGTGCAGGGACATTGGGACAAAGATGTGGTAGGGACAGAAATAATAGAGAACCTAGGCGCATGATGTGTGAGGGTGTTAGGTGAGAGTCAGCTGGCTTGGAGCATTGTGAGCAAACATATTGGGCTTTAATACTAAGACATATGAAAATTCAATATATTTAATCGTGGCAATGAAGGCATGAAATTTAGCCATAGAAAGTTATCTGAGAGCTAAGGAAACAAGAGTTACAGGGCTAAGAGGTGAACTTGGAGCTGTACTCTCAGTGTGCGGGCAAAGGATAATATCTTTCTTAACATTTATATACTGAAGATATAAGTAAAATGTGACTATTTTTGGAAATAGAGACTTGTATAAAAAAATAAGGGTAAATGAGTTTGTACAAGGGATAGTGAGTGTGAAGTTGGGAGCATATACCCCAGCCCCTAGCATTTATCCCAGATCCCAGGCCTGGGAGTTGGTTTGCTTTTCTCTGGACCCCACAATCCCATCATGCAGGGTCCTGACCCCTCCTTGGGGTAGGTCAGGACCACTCCCATAGTGTATTTAAGTGAGCTTCCAAAAGAGGAACACGTGTTCTGTGCGCCCCCCTCGGGACCACCCAAGAGTGCAGGAATCCCATTAAACCTAGATATTTTTTAATTTGACTTGTTGTGATTTTGCTTGATTGGGATTTTTGTGTTGGCAGAGAGCTCTCATTAGGAAAAAAATCCCTAACAGTGAGTTGAGTGGTTTCTATATGATTTGGGGGCATCATGGCAGGGCCTGGGAAAGCATTACCAGAGGAAAGGAGGTAGGAAGATGCAAACATGGAGGGAGAGAACTTTCTGCACCCCAGAGAGACTTGAGGAAAGATCGGCATTTCTGGCATCTTGAGCTTTAACATCCATCCTAAGAAACCAGAACAGCGTAAGTGTTTTGTGTTTTAAACCACTCTATGATATTCTGGTATAGTAGCCCAAGAAGATTGGCCATACAAAGACAATTGTAATTGTTTTTCCTACTTTGTGAGGAAAATGGCTTAAATTATTGCAATTGAAACTTACATAAGAAGTTATCCAAGTTATCAAGGCAATGCTTTTTTACCTGCTATTAAATCAGGCATAGGACAAAGGAAGGACAAATGGCAGCATTAGGTGGAGAGTTGTATCCTTGCTTTAATTCAGAGAGAGATGGCTGAAGAGGATTCCAGTTGTGGAGAGGAACTTAGAGTTCTCCTAGCATGATGTTTTCTGTATCCAAATGTCATTTTAAAGAAATTGAAAAAAGTGATGAAAAATTCAAAGATATATGTTTGGAAATCACTATTTCTCCCTAAAATGCAATATTACTCTCTGCTTGTTTCCAGAGCCCAAAAGCATATTACTTTTAGGATGCATTTTGTATGTGAACACACTATTGCAAATTCAACTCAAATTTATTAAATTACAGTCTGCTCCATGACTTGTTAGTCCTTGGGATTGTATTATTCCCCCCGTAAAGCAAAGGAATCAATATCTATGAAAAACATAGCCCAACCTGTTGAGATTGAATATGTGATTGTGAAATATATGTAAGGAAACAGACAATTAAAATAGAATATAAACTATATTTCAAAGTCATTCCATAATAGATGTCTTTCCAAGCATAATGTCTTATTATAGGCATGGCATGACAGAAGAAATAGAGTCCCTACCTACCCAATACCACCCATATTGTAATCCTCAAGATATATAAATTATGAACTAACATTTCAAAAACAATTAAGTTTACAAAAGTAATTAAGGTTGTCAGGGCCCACAAATATTAGCCTGTTCAACCTTAACTAGATATCAGAAAGTTCTAGTTTGTTTTGCTCTTTCAAAGTTGTTAACAACAACCATCTGTAATGACATCTGGTGCCCTCTTCTGGCCTGCAGACATACACATAGACAGAATATTGTATACATAATAAATAAATAAATTTTAAAAAAAGAAAATATTATCACTGGTGTTTAGGTAGAAAATCCTGTGCTTGATTATCATTGTATTTACATCATTAATTCTAAATATAAAGTCATAACAAGTATAGGAAAAAAGACAGAGAATATTTCTTAGAAATTTTAGCTTATGTTTTAGTACTATGAAAGTCAAATGAACTATGCAAAGAAACATATTTGTGCAAACGTTGTAACAGGTAGTTTAATTCAACAATGCTTTTAAAAATCAAAGCATCATAGGAGGTACACAACTGGCTAAAGAATGCATGTAGAGATTCCCGGCCTTTTTTTTTTTTTTTTCAGAATCTCATGTATAAGGGAAGACAAACTACTGTTGCAGTCCAACAGTTTCTAACACAGGATAGTTTCAAGTGGAAACAAAGTGAAAACTCATATTCTTATACATTGCTGGGAATACCCCAAAAAGTTTAAGAAAGAACACCTCAAAATTGAGTCTGGGGCTGGAGAGATGGATTGGCCAGTTGGAGCACTGGCTGCAAGGGAAAAGGACTCAGGTTCTGTTTATGACACCCACATGACAGTCATTTCACAATAGTCTGTAAATTTAATCCAATATGACAGATATTTTTGTCCTCTGATGGCATCAGAGATTGGGACAGTACCCACGTACACATATAATTAGACAAATTACTCATAGATATAAAATAAAAATAAATCCTTAAAATTTACTTAGTCTGACATCCCTTCAAATGTTAAAGATAAATTAACATAAGACCCAGCGAATCTGTATGTTACATTAAATTTCAGAAAAGTGATTATGTGGTCACAAAAAAAAAACAGGTGCGTTGATGTTTATGACAATATTTATAATAGCACAAAGTGAAAGCAACACAATTATTTATAATTGAAAATGAACAAATAAACACTACCTAGAAAAATGTTAGTCAGGTCTAACCAGGAAGGAAATATTGATTTATTCTAAAACAGAGATCATCAAGAAAATGTTGTACTACATTAAAGGCAAAACTTGGTCCATCATCAATTATATGATTCCAGTTTTAAATATGTAAAACATAAAATTGGCTATCATTAAGTAAAAAGAGAAGAGCAGTAAGTGCTAAGAGACATGGGTTTCCTTTGTCTTATGAAACTTAGAAACTCTATATACTCATCTCCATTGTATTCTTTAAGTACAGGAAAATTCTCTGAGCTGCAGATTTTAAGAGTGAACTTTCTAGACCGAGATTATATCTCAATGACATTAAGAAAATAACCCAAAGACCTGCATAGCACAATTCTAATTCTCCCTACTGGATTCTTGTGACTCTTAGAAGGGGATGAGTTATCAGTATCTCCATGGCTATATGACTCATTGAGATTTTAAAAATAAAACTGTAAGGGTCAAACATGTCTTAAGATTTCAAATTACAGCCCAACAATCTTAAGGTTCTCTCCTCCCCTCTAATATTTACCTTTATTTACTTATATACTTGTGTATATATGTATGTATGAATAATCATGTGTGTAATTTTGGACAGTTGCATATCATGGCACACACCAGAAAACTAGAGAACAATTTTGGGTGTTACTCCTCATCTTCTACTTGATTTGGAGGCAGCTGTTCTATTGTTGTTCAGATTCCTGTGTACATCCAGGCTAGTTGACTTCTGTGTTTCATCATATAATCATACTTCCACATACCATCTCCCAGGAGGAATTATGGCTTTATAAATGTGCACAACTCTGTCTGTCTTTAAAGGAATTCTGAGGACCTCAACTCAAGTCTTCAAGTTCACATGTAAAGACATACTCTTTCTCTACTGTCAGTAAGAAAACCCAATTCTCACTTCACAGAGGATAATAGATAACTTATTCTGGAGCCAGATATAACATGGCCTATGAACTGATTTACACTACCTTGAATTTCATGGTACAAAGCAACAACAATTTATGGAAAGGTTTATAGAAACTAAGCAAAGAAATCCATATATCAAGATACTTTTCAAAAACATTGGTAGAATGTCAGATTAATATTTTACAGCACAACAGAAAAGTTTCTACTCTAGGCTTCAAATAATGTCTGATGTCATCCTTAGCTTTCACACTGATGGAAACTAGAAGATGTTCAATAATTCTAACGGATTTACTGCTTAGTCACAAGGATGTTAGATTACATATAAAGGAGGTCAATAAAAGACTATTAGGAAGGCTAGCTATGCCCAACATAATTTGTCTGTGGACTTGCAACATTTCATTGTCTCTATATCATTGATGTTCTAAACAAATCAGCCAATCAGCTAATTAGCTATCATAATCACAGCTTCTTTTCAGGAAAAAAAAAAAGGATTCAGTGGTTCATTTCATTCAGCCTTCCACCCAGTGTCTAGATTTTCTTTTTGGTTTAGACCATAATGTGTATCCACAAAAATCAGGAAAGTCAGTTGATACTTACAAATGATTTGGAGGAGCAAGAGAATTAGAAAGGGAATGTGTTTCATTTATCCATTTCTTTTTCTTTTTGGAGATAGATTCATGTTTTGTAATTAAGGTTAGGAAACTACAAGGATGACCCCTGCTAAGAATCTTAGCAACAGTGGAGAGGATACCTAGACTGCCCTTCCCCTGTAATCAGATTGATAACTACCTTAATTGTCATCATAGGACCTTCATCCAGGAAATGATGGAAGCAGATGCAGAGATCTACAACTAAACACTGGGCTGAACTCCTTGAGTTCAGTCAGAGATAGGGAAGAGTGATATTATGAGAAAAGGGGTAAAGACCATGATGGGGAAAACAACAGAAAGAGCTGACTCAAGCTAGTGGGAGCTCTCTGACCCCATACTGAAAGCTCAGGAACCAGCATAAGACAAAATTAGGCCCCCTAAATGTGGGTGACAGTTGTGTGGCCACTAGCAGTGGAACTATTATTTATTTCTAGTGCATAAACTGGCTCTTTAGAGCCCATTTCCTATGGAGGGATACCTTGTTCAGCCTAGATACTGGGGGCAGGACCTTGGTAGTCCCTCAAGTGATGTTACAGATTTTGTTGACTCCGTATGCGAGGCCTCATCCTCTTTGAGCAGTGGATGGGGTGGAATGGGGAGAAGGTGATTGAAATGGGAGGAGAGGAAGGAGAGAGTACTGGGATTAGTATATAAAATAAGATGGTTTTAAAAATTAAAAAAAAAGCATCCCAACATAACTGATATGGGCTCAAACTTTTAGTGGTCCTCCTCTGGCCAACTCTCTAATATTGGACTAGAGACATAAGATAACACTCTGTGGATTATTTTGCTTTTTGACTCTGTTAGGCCATATGAACTCAATCCTTCAACCAATTAACTTCACTCAATTGACACTTCACCCCCTTCCCATTACTTTATCTTTACCTAGCCAACAGAATGCAATCTTTTGGTTTCATCCTAGGTATTAAGTTTTTTGGTACTTATGTTCTTACATTTGCACTTCCATAGTAGGTTCTTTCTTTGTGCTACTGTTCTGTTTCCCATACTTTATAACCACTTTTGTATCTTCAAGTAATCAATGTTCCATTAGCTGTGCAATCTTTGAGAGTAGTCCCTTAACTTTGCTTCATGCATCATAACACCCAACAGATTATCATAAGAATACTGAGAACCTGGTGGAATTAAAAATATTTGGTGTTTGTTTTAAAATTATATTTTTGAGTATTTGCCTCATGGCCTGTGTCCAAGTTGAATGGTAACTGTGTGCCAAAAGATTAAGGATCAGAGTTGTGTATTTTAACTTCTCAAATAAGTTTCAAATATTGAAGTGTAGTTACTTTCTCACTTTTGACCTTTACCAGTGAAGTATGAATCTTCAATAATTAAGTTTTATTAGTACACATGTCAAGCCAACTCTTTGAGAAATGTCAAGCATCCCATATAAACAGCCATAATCCCAATGATCTGACTATGTCAGAAAAGAAAGCAAGTGAGGAGCCTGGTGAAGTCATAAGGAAGGAAACACAAAAGAACAATCACTTTATCAAAATTCCACTAGGAGAGTAGACTAAATAATCACCTTCAAGCATTTCTCTCTCTGCAGAAACATTATCTTTTCCAGGCATCTATTTAATTAAATAGCCCTTACACAAAATCAATAATTAGTCACTCTGAAGACAGTTGAGGGATTTTGAGGTCAGTACAAGTCATAAACAGTCAGCTTTACCAATTCCAACCAAGTCACTGAATAAGTAAAAAGGAAGTTCAGAAAAAATGTTCTATTGAACTAAAAGTTTTAGAATTTTTATTGTCATTCATATCCAGTTTAGAGGATTTCAAATCAATAAAAGATTTTTAAGGTAAACTACTTATAGTATGAAAAATATATTTTTAAAGCTTGTAACTTGATTCTTTCCTTGTTGAAAGGTTTGTACTGTTAACAGCAGCAAGTATTAAAGAGTACTTCTATTTGTTTTCTTTCAGACACATCAACATATGTCTCTCTCAGCCAAGATTCCAGAAATATATCAAAGAAACAATTCCACCTATGACCACTTTGATGAACTAATGATTTTGTTTGGTTTATTTAGAAGAACATGGATGAAGGGCTACTTACAGAATCGTGGGTGACTTAAAGGAGCTATATCACAGAAAAGTTCTAATTTTTAACTTCAGGAAAGTTTTGTTATTTCAGCTAATAGTCCACATCTTTTACATACTAACACCCATCCCTTAAGATAATGCAATTTAAGAGCAAGGATATGAACCGACAGGAATTCTAGGTGAAGATCCTATGCCATTCTTGATTTCTCCTTGGCAGTGACAGCAAACCCATTCTCATTATCACATAGTTTCTTATTTTCCAAGATTACCCATAATAAGAGGGGCCACTTGTTTGTTTCCGAGCTGCCTGGCAGCTCAGACCTGAAATAATCACCTGGAATAATCACACAGAAACTATATTATTGAAAACACTGCTTGTCCCATTAGCTTTAGTTTTTTTTTTTTATTTAACACTTATATCTTAATTTAACCCATTTCTAGTAACCTGTGTATCGCCTAGTTGCTGTGGCTTACCAGGTAAAGTTCCCAGAATCTGTCTTCAGTAGTGCTACATGGCTTCTCTTTAACTCTCCCTCCTGTCTCCCAGCATTCAGTTTAGTTTTCCCTGCCTAACTAATTTCTACCTTGCTGTAGTGTAGGCCAAGCCAGTTTTCTTTTTTTTTAATATTTTATTTATTTATTATGCATTCAATATTCTGTCTGTGTGTATATCTGCAGGCCAGAAGAGGGCACCAGACGTCATTATAGATGGTTGTGAGCCACCATGTGGTTGACTGGGAATTGAACTCAGGACCTTTGGAAGAGCAGGCAATGCTCTTAACCACTGAGCCATTTCTCCAGTCCCCAAGCCAGTTTTCTTTATTCATTAGCTAATAAAAGCAACACATAGACAAAAGGACCTCCCACACCAATTACCTAGAAAATTAAGCATTATGTAAGTCCTAAGAGCAAATACTACTGCATGATATAAAAATGATCATATCATGCATGAAGTAGATTATTTTACCCCAATATCTGTTCTATACCATGTTAATAAAATTTCATGTAAACTTCCAGTATTCAGTTATCAATATTAGACACTATTGTTACACATTTAAAATGAATAAAATATGAATGATAGGATGATACACAACAGCATATAATTATTAAGAAAAAGAGAAGATATTCCAGTTGAATAATTTTTATTAAAAACTAATAAAACATTTATTTTAAATAAATTAATGTGAATGAATTATGATGAAATAATAAAGTGCCAGATTAATTATTCTTTAAATATATATCACTTTCTATGTATTACAAGCATTTGTTAATTCTAATTAAACTTTTACATGATATTGCAAGCATTTCAACCTCCCTATCTTTTTAAATTTCATCTAGATAATTATCACTGGTCATCAATAATTGTCAATCCATAGACCATTGTTTCATTCTGTTAGTAGTCCCTGTATTTACTCTATTTTTCTATCATTTTGTGGCACATTCCAGACATACCACTTTATTGTTAAATATTTTAGCATCAACTCTAAAACACAAGGGCTTATATATTTTTAAACATTTACTATATCATTACCGTACATTACATAATAAATTGTTAACATTATCAAGTATCTGGTCTTTGTCCAAGGAACCAGTTACTTCATTAATATTTAAAAAGGCACTTAGAAGCTATTTTTTTTAAAAGGCATTGACTCCTAACTTAGTCCCATGAGTCATCTTGAATTCTTGAACCTCACATGCAGACTGGATGAGGGTAATTTTCCATGAGAGAGAGAGGACTATTCACTGGAATATAAGTTTACATCTCCTGAGAACCAGGGTGATTGTTCAGGTATTTTTACTGATAAGGACTTCTGTTTACAGAACTACAATTGAATACGTGAACAATTAGATTATACCTTGAGTAGGCTGCTGTGGAGTTCTAATTACTCCATATTATGTAAAATTTTGTTTTTTCAGACTGTCTTGCCAAAGCAGATGCAATTTTTCAAGAACTTCCAACTGAATTTTAAAGTTGGAGAATGATTCTGTACTTTGGTGGACATGTGAATGGCTGTATTTGTCCAAAACCACCTATGAATACAGACTGGTGGAACTGTTCCCCACACTATGAATTTATCAAAGCAAGTTAGACTATAGTCATGTGTGGGTACATAAACATACATTAGAAATATAAATCAAAGCAAAGGTAAGTCAGAGATCTTATCAGACACACTGGTCAGCAAATTATACAACTCTTTCAGAAAGACCTCATCAATGGAAACTCCAACAAAGGGAAGGCAATGTCTCCACTGACCTGTCATCTATCCATCCAAAGAGTATGGTTATGAAAATAATAGGGAGAAAAGTAACAACTATCTCACGGCCTTCAACTTGGTCTCAGCCATGAATGTGGTTTACTCAAATTGCCATATGGCAGGCTGACCATTTGGCTGATAGGCCTGGATTTAGGAATCAGCCTCTTTGTTCTTTTATATGCATTGTTTCCTTTTACACCCAACAGCTTTCAAAGACCGGTCCTTTACTTCTCCAGCTCTGATCTCTCTCTGACTCTGTAGGCATAAATGCACATATTTTATCAAGAAAGTATGGTTCCAATTTTGAGAAATTATTACTGCAGCTAGATGTGTTGGTTCTTATACTTCCAGCCATATGTTGAGAATCTCAACTCTCAAGCAGGCCTAGACTACATGAAAGCCTTTAAAAGATAATAATAAAAAATTAAACATACAGGAATACATAACTACTTAACTTTAGTTGACTATATTTGTTTCCTTTAAATATTGCAAAATATTGCTTACACTTCACAGTTAAAATATTGAGAGAAAAAATCCATTATCCTTATCTTAGTTAAAGGGTTTCTATGAATAATAGAGACATTTAAATTATTGTAGACATTATTTATTCTAGTACCCGTAGAAGTACTAGGGTACGGAAGTTGTGAATGATTACTGTGTTAAAAATATTGACATAAATATTGATTAATATCTTTATTTTATATGTGTGAATGCTTTGCTCAATGTATATCCATGTATTATGTCTATTCTAGAAGTGGAGTTATGGACAACCATGAGCTACCATGTGGGTGCTAGGAATCAAATACAGGTGCTTTACAAGAACAAGTGCTCTTAGCTCCCAAGAGATCTTAGCCAAATAAATGTTTGCTAGTTGAATGGTTTAAATGGCATTAACATCTGTGCAACCTAAGGCATCGAATACCTATTTCCATTAAATTTCTCCTTTTTTCTCTAACGTCACTGTTGGAGGCAAAGAGAGTCACCATTTTCAAAAGGACACAAATTTTTTTTATTAAGGAAACCAAACATACATTGAGCAAATAAGCAATAAATTTAAGATAAAAATAAATCTATCTGTTCACATTAAAAAAGAATAAAAGTGAAAGGAAATCACATTAATTTGCACTACCTGTAGAACAAATTAGCAAATGTTGTGACCATCTGTGAAAGACACCAGGGCCACATAAGACATGGAATTATTTAATGTGTTAAATCCATTTAAAATGTTTGTATCCTGTTAGTTCTAACATAATTACTATGTTAATTTCTGTGTGTTTTGCATATTAAACGGAGAACACTCTGGGAAGCTAATGGCCGCTATGTCAGCTTTTTATTAAATCACAAAATAAACATGCACAATCCTGCTTCCGAAGATAATTAGTTTAGCATTTCTGCCAGAGTTTAAATATTGGGTATGCTTTGAAGATTTGACTTCCATTTGGAGTGGCAGTGGGCATGTGTTGACTGTTCTGTGGCTCTTCAGAGCCTTCAAATGATGAGCACTTGAAATTGGAGAGAATTTAAAATTTTGTGTTTTCTTTCAACCTTGAAGCTTGAACATTTCAGTTACATAAAGTAACCCTAAAGATGTTAATAGCATACCTTTCTGTAGACATATACTACATATAAGGAGATGTGGCAGGAAACACAAAATCTGCTTTCTTGGTGTACAACTTTAAGCTGAAATTTGAAATAATATATGTCGAATATTTTGATTTCACTGCTCTCAGAAAGAGGTTCCAGAAAAGTGCAGAAGTCTCCAATCACTCCAATTACTCTGGCTCCAGGGAGAATATGCATATCTAGGGAAGAAACAAGAAAATAAGGCATTTCAAAACAGTAAAGTATGACATAAGGGAGACAAGCTTAGGCTGTGAACAGCAGCAGGCTCTCTCAAGGGAGACTCATCGCTTTCCTCTATGTGCCTCTCATCACTAGTAACATTCCAGGTCAGCTACAACTGTGACGTAGCCTTCAGGTTCAGATCAGTGATTTGGTAATGGATTCTCAGAAATGAAGAATTCAGAGTATTCAGTTAATATTTTTAACTCTTAACCATTTGTGTTTTTACTTTGATTTGTTTGTTGGTTGTTACAGTATCTTCTTTTTAATGGTGGAAAATTGCTATTGTGTCTCTCCTATTGACTTGATACACCTGCATGTCCATTAAGGTTACTCAGTACCACCTTAGGTGATTCCCTTTGATTATAAGCCTTCATTTCCACTGTGTTAAATGTAAGTAAAATGAATTCTGCCATGTTGGTTTGAAAACCAAGTGACTTAATTTAGTTGAAGAAAAAAGACAGAGCATATGCTGCATGTTTTATATGCATATAATTTACATATATTTAAGCTAGAATTGTTTTATTTATCATGCATCTTCTCTTAAGAGACTATATGTGTTTATTTTTATTTATTTTAATAGTGACAAGAAGGCAATAAACTTATAGGCAATCACAGCTTCTAAAACTAAAGACAAATAGTAGTAATATGATAATATCAAAATATCTTGTTATGTATTATGTGTTCTTAAATAAAAATTTTACCTATTAATTTTGTTTTCTTATTTTTTATGTTTACATAATGATTATTGTGATCTTCTGTATTTTTTTTTGATCTTTTAGAAGAAACCGTGATGGTTTCTTCAGATGGTGACTTTTTTTCAGACTGTGCACTATTTTGAAGATGTCTTCCATCTCAGGAAAGCTTTCTCTCATTTGATCTCTACAGAGAAAAGTCCATTACCCAAAGATCAAGGATACAGTTGGGCCTTTGTTAGGTGTTTTTATATTACACACCTGATGTGGAAAGGTTCCCCCAAGATGAAACACAGGATCCTCTATGGTGAAAACAATGAAGGAAAAGAATGGCATAACTAACTGAACACATTATCACAATTAACCTAGACTTGGGTACAGAGTTGTGACATTCTAAACCAAACCTCCTCCTAAAATCAAACATTGACTAGTTATGACTGTTCACATCTGCATAGACAGATTACTATAGCAGGTCACTCAAACCAAAGGATATAGAACCAAATACCCACTTCTCCACACTTAATACATTAGTTCTATTACTGCTGGATTCCATACCTGCTGTGCACCTTGGTAATGCAGCAAACTCAGTACCATTACCTTTTTCCACTCCACTCTGAAATGTGAGTCTTTTTCCCCTAATTACAACTTGCCTACCACCATTTCTTCCTTATATTTTGAGGATTGTTTTTACTTGAAAAAAAAAAAAGACATCTAAAATGCAGCAGATTAAAGGAAATCTTTCAAAGTGATTTTTACCACTAATGCCAGGAATAAAGTTCAGCTTTTAAAGGTTCATAAAAATCCCTAAAATTTTCCTAAACCACACAATTCTTAAAAATGCTTATCAATTTTTATTGACTCAGGTCCATATTCATGTTCATCAGTGATTTTCTCAACTAGAATAAAGTGGTGCCTTAGGAAGCATTCCCTAAGTGAATACCGAAGATGCATGATGAAGTGGTTCTGAAATGATTGCATGCATAATTTCCTAGTGTCTCCAAAATCCTTGTTCATATCTTTCTCAGAACTATTTTTCCCCCACATTTTTCTACTAAAACTTTGTGAAGGCATTTCTTAGCTGTGTGACTTCTGGCCAAATAAAACATTGCCCTTAATGCTAAGAGAACTACTTGCACCAGATGGAGACCTTCACAGAAAACCACAGCCAAATCAAAACTTTTCTTATTCCTTAAAAAACAAGGGAC
This sequence comes from Microtus ochrogaster, assembly GCF_000317375.1. Taxonomy (NCBI): domain Eukaryota; kingdom Metazoa; phylum Chordata; class Mammalia; order Rodentia; family Cricetidae; genus Microtus; species Microtus ochrogaster. The sequence goes on along the minus strand of NC_022011.1, from coordinate 8,670,053 downwards.
TAATACATACCTAAAGACTTTCTTACCTTGTTGTTCTTTCAATGCATCCTACCAAGAAATATACATTCTGATCCTATATCCAATTATTTTTAGAAGACTCATATTTGCCTTCTTCACCATCAAATTGCAATATTTTTTTTACCAGAACATTTTCTACCTATGCTTTCTAAGAATCCTGGCAGATATTCTCTTCCAGAAGAATATGAATAAAATTACAGGTCACACTTCATAGATTCACAGCTTTCACATATGGCACTGGGTCTGTTATCACTGCAGTGGCTATTTTTGATCTTTATAAATATTACTTTCCCAAAGTCTTTAAATATTTTACATAAATAAATTGCCTGGTGACTTTCTACTGGTGGCTAAATAAGAGCAGTATTAAGAGTAAATAATGCTGGGATTTAAATTGGTGCTCTAAAAGTTTGAGTTCTTATTTATGGATGGACACAAAGTATTCATAATGCAGCATGTGCAAGGGATTTGATGAGTGAGTAACTGCCCAAATTTATCCAGGACTGAGGAGATTACTGGTATATAAATCTTTCAGTGAAAAAAAGATCAATAAAAGTAGGTTGAAATGTGGTACATTTACACAATGGAGTACTACACAACATAAAAAATAACGACAGCTTGAATTTTGCAGGAAAATGGATGGAACTAGAAAACATTATTTTGAGAGAGGTAACCCAAACACAGAGAGGCAATTATCACATGTAGTCACTCATACGTGGTTTTTAAACAAAGCAAAAACACCAGCCTACAAACCACAATCCCAGAGAATTTAGACAACAATGTGGACACTAAGAGAGATTTACATAGATATAATCTCCATGAGAAGTAGAAAGTAGGAAAAAAGATAAGATTTCCTGAGTAAATAGGGAGCATGGGGACCTTGGGGGAGGATTAAGGGGGGAGAGGAGAGTCAGGGAGGGTAGCAGAGAAAAATGTAAACCTCAATAGATATCAAAAAGGGGGGCAAAGAATATAAAAATAAACCCCACAAAGTAGATTGTCCAACTATGTTGGAAGTATTCATGAAGTAAATGTAACTCCCATTGAGAACATGTATTATTTAATTAGTTACATAATTATTACTGTTTTTTGTGCTTACATGTTCTCCTGGATGTAAAACCATTGAAAAAAAACTAACTTGTGTAATCATTGCTATAAGTCATGAGATAAATGAACCAATACAGGTTTACTGAGTGGAAAAAATGAAAAAGAAAAAGATTAGGTTGTAGGTCAGTAGTAAAGTACTTTTCTAGTATTGAATTCCAAAAGACAAGGCCTGCATAAGTCTGGGCAAGGTCCTCAGTATATAAATTATATCTCTTAGATAGATACTTTGTGGGTGTCCTAGAAGTGGGAACATGTACATCAAAGACTCATTTGTCTGGTCTTAAGGCTCTTTTATTTTGTTTCAGGTTACCTTGTCCAGACTCTATATGAAGGCTTTTGCCTTGTCTCATCACATATTGTTTTGTCCTGTTGACTGTTTTCTCTTGGAAGCCTGTTCTTTTGAAAAGAGGAAATGGTGGAAGAGTGAAACTGGGGAGAGGGTAGGTAGAGAGGGAATTTCATGGGGTGGAGGGAGGAGAAATTGTGGTCAGGATATAATATATGAGAGAAGAATCGATTTTCAATAATGATAAAACATATGATAAAGGGACAGAAAAAAGGTATGAGAAGAGAATTGAAAAAATACAGTAAAACAAGTAGATGTTTATTTCTCTCTAAACATCTTAAGCATAATTACTGAAATTTATAAAAAAGGAAATTCTAAAACCTTAAAAAATATGTAGGCTACTGACATTGAGTGACTCCCTGATTTTAAAAGAAGTTGGTAAACAAAAGCTGTCTGAAAACCAACAATGATGTGGTTGCAAGCACTGAACAACATTAAGTATTTCAGAAAGGCACATTTCTTTATGTGAAAATGTCACCACGTGATAAAAGGCAGATTTGTCTGTATCTGCTGTCTTATAATCCTCAAAATTTAAGACTGATGAAGGGAAAAGCATGGGGTATAACTGGTCTCTCTGAACATGGCGAACAATGAGGACTGATGAGAAGCTAAGGACAATGGCATGGGGTTTTGATCCTACTTAATGTGCTGGCTTTGCGGGAGCCTAGCCAGTTTGGATGGGGGAGGACCTAGGACTTACCACAGGGCAGGGAACCCTGACTGCCCATTGGACTGGAGAGGGAGGGGGAGAGGAGTGGAGGGAGGGGGAGAAGGGTGGGGGGAGGGGGGAAGGGTGGGAGGAGGGGGAGGGAAATGGGAGGCTGGGAGGAGGTGGAAACTTGTTTTTTTTTTCCTTTTCTCAATAAAATAAAAAAAATAAAAAAAATTTAAGACTGATACACAATCATCGCTGATGTTTACTGTTCAATCACACGTTTGATAACTCTGTCATGTTATTTTCTACTGACTGAAATAGTCATCCTTGTATTGTACTTACTTCAACCTGTTATTTCTAGATAAGTATAGAGTTAGATGAATCAGACTTAACCTGAAAGGAAGTGATGTTATAGGTTCTACATGTAGATGGAATGATGGGTAAAATTCTGAGGTATAGTTTCCACAATCCCGAAAGTTGAAAGCCAAACTTCTTCAGTATGTTGTCTCTAGTCTCTCAATCTAGCAAAAAAAGCAATTCCTTGACCATATAGAACTTCTTTCCTTCCATTTATTGTCCCTGATTTGCTTTGGCAAAGGCTGTAACTGCTTTGTCATATTTTAATTCAGTTTCTTCTGAGAAGAACTTGCTGCAGAATATCTTCTATGAAACGACAAATAGAGGTTCTCTCCCAGCTGCTATCAGATGTCAATAGCTCCTAACGTAGGGATGAGAACTTAGCTTTATACCTATCTCCCCTTAATCTAATAGAGAAGACAGGAGAGATTCTGCCAGCATTTCTCAGCACAGGACACTATGAACAAGACTGTTGTCATGCAGGTATTACAACACATTGCAAATAAGATGTCGTGATACAAAAATAGTTCTGTACAGCAAAGGACAGCATGAATGAACCAAGTACAGCAGCACACTACAGAATGAGAAAAAAGTTATGCCATGAAGGTGACATAGGGTTACTGTATAGAATTGAATAATGATTTTTAAACAAAAATGGGACATGAAAAAAAGGAAAGACTTAAAAATGAGACACAAATGACTGAGAAACATTTCAAAATGTTTTTATATCTCTAGTCATTAGGGAAATGTAAATTAGAACTATTTTACAATTTCATCTTCCCCCAGTCAGAATGACTAAGATTAATTGAAAAAATTAAAAACTCACTCTGTGGATCAAATAGAAGAACAATTATTCTCTGGTGGCAAGATTGCAAACAGGTGCTCCCACCTTAAAAATCAATATGGTTGTTCCTTAAAAAACAAAAACAGTGTGTACCATATAATCCAGCTTTGTTGCTGTTGAACATACACACACACACACACACAAATATATATTCAACATCTATATTCTACTACAGAGATAAGTGTTGATGTGTTCATTGATGTTCTACTCACAATGGCCAGGCAATGGAAAAAGTCTAGATGTCCATCTACTCATGAATGGATGAAGACAATATGGGATATTTACATAATTATAATGGTATTTTGCTTTTAAAAATATGAAATTCTCAAGTAACAGAATGAATATGAAAGCAATCATGCTGAAAGAAACTCTGAAAGGCAAACATCACATTTTTGCTCATTTATGACTGTCAGCTTTGAATCTGCAGTTAACGTGTTCCATCTGAAAAACCTGTAGAAATCATGAAATTCATAATGGTCTATGCATGCTGAACTTCAAGGAAGAGGGGATAGAGAACAGTGGTAGGAAGGATTAAAAGCTGATAATAGAATGGATAATTTTCAATAGATTTGGGGTGTGAGGCATGGGTAAAGTCTGCAAATGTTTGAACTTTTTATCTAGTACAATGCCTGTAAAAAAATAGAGCCAAATACTTATTAATTAGATAAACAACAATAATATTATGTGAATCAAGGCAGTAGTCACCTTTCCATCATTATGACAAAATATATAAAATGGTTAGCATATGAAGAGAAAGGGTGTTTTTTTCTCCTGGGTTTAGATGATTCAATCTATAGTTGCTTGGCCTTTCAGGTTTGAGTCTATGATATGACAGCATATCATATCAAGAGTGTGTGGCAGCACAAAACCACTCACCTGTGTAAAAGAAGTCAACAGAACAAGAAGGGGCACAGTACTCCAATGTCCTCCTAGTGAGTTCCTCCAGTGAATTTTCAGTAATGTTCACACTAATGCACCACTATTTATCAACAACAACACTTTGAGCTCCAAGTTTTCAGTAATCATCCACTGGAGAACATTCAAGACCTAATCTACAGCAGATTTTTTTACAATATTTAAAATCAAGTTATAAATTATATGTAATGAAATGCTAAACATTTGCGCTGCTTTCTTATTTATCTTGCTAATGTGTTCCTTTCAAGTGTTCTAAAAATGTGTTCACTCAATTCTCCAAGTTAAATTGTTGTTACTATAGCATTAGTGTTTATTGACATATCCATTTGCATGTGCCTGTGTATTTATTTCCTTCTAATGTATTATATTTTATTGATTTCCTAGGAATAATTCTTAGGATCTAACCTAGAAAAAATTGAGTTATAGGCAGCAATGCATTTATGTGTCATTCCCCTTATAAGATAGGGTTTTCTGTGAGATTTTTATGAGCTTTTAAGTAGTACTAGTAAAGTTTTCAAATCTCCTTATATTGAAGCTCCAAATTTACCAGGATTTCAATGACTGTGAACCTTCTTTTTGTGCATTTTTTGAGGTTTGCTTTGTTACAGCATGCATGGTGAGTTTTAGAGAAGATTCCATACGATGCCTAGAAGGAGGAATATTCTTTTGTGTTTGGGTGGAATGTTCTGTATATGTCTGTTAAGTCCATTTGAGTCATGACATCTGCTAGTTGTCTTATTTCTCTGTAAATTTCTGTCTGTTTGACCTCTCCACTATGGAAAGTGGGGTATTGAAGTCTCTTACTATTAGTGTGTGGGGTTTGTTGCACAACTTAACCTTTAGTAATGTTTCTTTTATGTGGGTACTCTTGTATTTGGGACATAGATATTCAGGATTGAGACTCCATCTTGATGGATTGCTCTTGTTATGAGTATAAAGTATCCTCTATCTCTTCTGAATGATTTGAGTTTGAAACCTATTTTGTTGGATATTAGGAGGACTACACCTGTTTGTTTCTTAGGTCTATTTGATTGGAAAATATTTTCCCAAGCCTTTACTCTGAGGTAAAGTCTGTCTTTGAGTTTGAGGTGTGCTTCTTGTATACAGGAGAAGGATGGATCTTGTTTTTGTATTCATTCTGTTTGCCTGTGTCTTTTTAACAGGTGAATTCATTGGTATTAAGAGATATTAATTGGCCAGGCAGTGGTGGTACATGCCTTTAAACCTTGCACTCCGGAGGCAGAGGAAGACAGATCTCTGTGATTTTGAGGATAGTATGGTCTACAAGAGCTAGTTTCAGGAGAGGCTCCAAAAACTACAAAGAAATCTGTTTAATTGTTTTCCTTGATTTTCTTGGGATTCTTTGATTTATTGAATTCTTCAAATTTTTGTTTTCTTTCCCTCCAATTCTCTAAAAAAAAATTTTCATTTGCCTTTTAAAGGTCTCCATCATTCTTATGAAGTTACATTTAAAATCGTGTCCTTCTGTTTCTTCTGACAGGGTTTGGAGCTTGTCCTGGCACTAGCTGTGTAGACCAGGCTGGTCTCGAACTCACAGAGATCCACCTGCCTCTGCCTCCCGAGTGCTGGGATTAAAGGCGTGCGCCACCACTGCCCGGCTACTGAGGTTCCTCTTTACCTACTCTCTTTGTCTGCTTTCTTGTTCCACTCCATGAAGAGACAGCTTGTGCTTTAGATTTCCTTCTTTGTTCTCTCTGTGTAGTTGCAGCTTGTGTTTCAAATTTTTTTTTTTTTAGGTTTGGGGGCAGAATGGGACTTGTAGTGAGGTCCATTTCAGGGGGGCGGGGTGTTGAAGCAGCCTGTCTGCAGGAAGCAGGCTTTATAACTGGCTAGAGAATCTGAGGCCGGCGGGAGAGGGTTCCAGAGTTTTGACCTGGTATTGAGGGCCTAGAGAGTGGGGTGCCTCTCTGGGTGGGTGGTCACTCATTTTTTGATCCTCACTGTGTATTTGTAGCCTGTGTTTCAAAGTTCCTCTGGGGTCACAGGGAATAGGAGTATTTGGGAACAGAGTGGTACTTGTACCGTTCAGGGCCCAATCCATGGGATAGAGGAGTTGGAGCAAGCCAACCTGCAGGAAATTTTCCTGCTGACTGGCTAGAGAAGCTGAACTAGAAAATGTTTTATTAAAGTTAGTTATCTCACTATTTCTAGTGGTATTACTTACTTTAAAAAAATGTTAAGATAGCTCTTTGAGAAATCAGTCCGTGTAGATTCCTGTAGTACTTGGGAGAACTATGTCCATTCCTTTGCCTTTATGGGACCTTTTATTCACCCCACCACTTTGGATCTGAGACTCATTGCTCTCACTATCCTATTGTGAGATTGACTCACATTGACCTCGCTTCAAGGAAAGTTTGAAAATGACTTTTTTTCAAGGTCTGTTAATGACCCTATCTTCTGCCTCAGAAGTCTCATGTGTATTTTTTCTGCCCATATATCTTTTCAGCCTGTGACTTCATCCTCTATGTAGATTTTGTATATTTTACATCTTCTAAAATTCTAAACTCCCTGTGAATAGGTTATAGCTCATAACTCTCCCTAAAACGTTCAATGAATCATTATTGCAGGGAAAAAATAAACATTAAATTTGATGACAATCATTAAAATTCCTTTTCTACCCTATCTCTTTCTTTAATAAAGAAAATCAATGTACTGTGACACTGTGGGTTTCAGATTTATCACTTCCTTCTAAAGTAATTGTGTAATAATCTTCAACTAATACACATTATAAATACTGAATGAAGTAATATGTACTATATATATGATATTATGTAACATTCTAGTTCAATACTTATCAGCTCTATGATTAGTAACATTATTTATCCTATATTGACTCTAACATCTTTATCTATAATTTTATAAAAAAGTGGTGCAACCAATCTTTTATTCATTGCAAAAATTATATGAGAAAATGCTTCTGAAGCATAAGAAGTAATCCCCAAAACATACTGCATCTTCAACAAGCATAAATGAGTCACTTTACTATTGTTTGTTCTCACTTCTCTCCTCTGTCAATTACAGTACCAGCTACAGGGAAGGAAGTGAACAAATACTACTTGTGATTATAGCTAATACTGAAATTGATTATTTGCTTAAGCACATGATGATCTTGTTTGACACTGGTATTCAAGAGCAAACACCAAAATATAGCTTCTTCCAAATGGAGTTTTAAATTTAGAAAACAAAGTAGACATTAAACATAGTGATTTATCAATTGTATGGAATATATTCAATGCATGGAGTTGCATAGATATTTGATTCTATGACACATATTGAAAATTTTCTATATCTATTCTGGGTCAGAAATGCTATCTTACCATATAAAAGCATTCTTTAATTGTTTTTAAGAAACATGAGTGTTTTGAAAGTTGATAAAACATCAAGCTGTGTATAGACAGTTTCTACACTGGCTTTAAGTAGTAGGAAACTCTAAGAATGCAAAACGTTTTTGATAGGAAAAACTATCTCTGAGAACCAAAACAAAAAGGAATGGGGAATAGTCTTGGCAGTTTTTCCCCAGTTCCAAATTTCTTTGCAAGTTGCACATTGGACTACTGGATTATGAGCCTTAACTTTAGAATATTCATCAATTTATCTTCTGTGATTCAACAGGATATGACTGGGAGTCAAAGTCATAATTCAGTTGTGAACACATACTGTCTAAGGACAAACATCCTGCAAATGAAAATAAGGAAGGCACACCTTATAGACACAGCTCCCTTTCCTTTCTTCATTTTAAAGGAGGATTTTATGCTTTTCCAGTCTGGCGTTTTTGTATAACTGGAGAAAGGTGAATTTACAAAAGGAAAGAAAAGGAATCTCTGCTTAGTATTACCAGGATTATGTTTTAAATTCCTCTTCAATTTACTATTTCCTATTTTTCCTCTAAGCTGATATATTTGTTTATCTCAACAGTAGAAATGATTTTTCATCCTTTTATGGGTAATCACCTGTTATCATTTTGATTTACTCCTCAATATCCTGTTCTCCAGCAACTAAACAAACTCAAAAACTGATATTGTTTTGTAAATACCAATGAAAATAAACTCATGGCTGGCAGTGGTGGTGCCTTTAATCACAGCACTAGGTGGGCAGAGACAGGTAGATCTTTGTGAATTCAAGATAGGCCTGGTATACAGAGGGAATTCCAAGACAGGTTCTAAAGCTACAGAGAAACCCCAACCTCCAAAAAAGACAGACTAGGCAAGACTTTTCTGTTCTGAAACAACTAATAGACATTTTTAGTAATATCACTGAATGACTTCTAAAAAAAATATACAACAAACATTCTTAATGCAACATTTATTCCTGTATGCATATTCCTATTAAAATTATGTTTTAGTAGATTGTGTTTATGAAAGAACATTTTTATTGTGGTCAATGACTAAGTAAGAAGGAATATAGCAAGTTAGTAATATATAGTATACAATTATTTGAAAACAGCATCTCTTGCTACTGTTTTTTTTTTTAATTTTACTCCTGTTACTTGTCTTTCTGTGCATTTTATTGTACTTTTAATTAATGCTCACAAAATTTTATATCTAGTCTACCAAAGTTTTGTTATTATGCTTTTGACTTTTAAAGATAAAAGACTGGAATAACAGTGAAATCCTGCCATGCCAGATCCAGATGGGATAAGGTTAAAGAAAAGTTTGAGCTAGTCTAAGAGGTAGATATATTAATACAATATGGGCTGCACAGTGAGACCTTATTAAAGGACCATATAAGTGTATTCTCATGGTTTTCCTATATCTCTATTTTCTGGTGTTTAAAAATGTCATAGATGCGTGAAAAGGTAAAAAGAGATATATCTATATTTTAGTACACTCCATAACATCTCTCCATACTCAATCCTATTTGGAGAGATTTGTAAGCCTAATGATTAACTGATTTCATTCTGTGTGTGATCCTCAATGTTATAGTGAAGTGGTGTCAGGTGCTCTATGGTAAATGATTCTCCCTCTAAAACAAATTATCACTGGAATAAAATTGGGCTCACTAGCTAATGTACAAAGTAGACAAAATGACATAGCTAGAGAAGAAAAAAAAGGATGGAATTAAAGTGGATAAAAAAGAAGAGGCTTAGTGTCTTCTGAAGGTACAGAGATACCCGAGGAGTCATTCTTTAAGAGTAATAGGAAACCTGCAACCATAAGCATACATATCTTCCTCCTATGCCCCATTGACTGAGTACTCAGAGAAATAAAATTTTTGCTGTATACTCCCTAAATTTTATACCACAACCCTTCTCAGTGAAGAAGGTTAGAAATCTAGCAAACTGGCTGTATATTTTTGGCCTCAGTTTATATCTTTTATTTGAATGAAATGTTTCCAAAAGACTCAGACAAGGCATTTTAAGTTAAAAATAGATCATACTAGTTTATTTTTCACACGAGCACTCAGGAAGCTAAGGCAAGAGGTTTTCCATGAGTGAGATGCCAACTTGGGCTACAAAGCAAGACAAAACCCTCAGTTCAACATGATTTTTTTTCTACCTAATTTTTCCATTTCAATGCTTATTTACTTATCTGCAGACATTCCCATTGAACAAGTCTAACTTCACAATGCTCCATATTTGAAAATGCTCTCTGTAGGTACATATATGGGCATACAGATAGCTAATAGATAGACATTTTTCATGAGTTACATGTGGATTTACAGGATTCAAATATTTTTCACACATTCATAAGAAAATAAAATAAATATTGACCCTTACAGTGACATATAGTTAAAGCAAAGGAACAAAACACACTGAATGTAATATGGGCAATGCTCAAGCTTATGTCCCTGATATAACCTCGATGGGGTCAACTCGGCTTCATAATACCTAGGAAAGTCAGGGCAATAATAGCACAGCTGTGGGTCAAAATCTTTCCCAGCAGCCAAGGCAAGAGCAATTAAAACCCTGGGATGTGAGGCATCTGAGACCAGCTTTGACAAGGCTACCATTTACCAGAAGGAGAATGAGGATGAGAAAATAAGTAAAGAGAACACAGACATAAGAGAAAATGATAAACAGAAGCATAGGATAGTATCAAAAGCGAGTTCCAGTGAATCCTGAAAATCGTCCACATTTAATTTCCATTTTCTTAAATACCCCGAATTCAAAAGGTAGGAGTAAGAAGAAAACTGTATTAAAATAATAGAAAGAATGAACAGAACAGTTGAAGGATTATGGGCTACATTCATACTTAAACGTTTTGTTGGAAAAACAACACAATAAAGCTCACACCTTAGACCAAAAACATTCTGTACCCAAACCACTCCCTTGATAGAGTACATAGTTATCTCCCTAAGGGAGTAGGGACCTAGTTGGATCCATAGACTTTTGTTTGAGGTAGAAACAGAGCTACTTCTTAATATCTGAAATACCAGGTCTGGATATTAACCATATCTGTTATTTGAACTGCTGACAATAACTTTATGTAGGGATAAGTCCCGCCCCTTAGGGGGCGTGTTCGCCTCGGGCTAATGTTTGCCTATAAATTTGGTGAGTGTGCTCCCAGCCACTGCTGCTGCTTTCCTGGTCTCTGCGGGAATGGTGGTTCTGTAAGTCTATTAAAGCTGTATATATATTTTTACAATCTGTCTGCATTCATTTACGCCGTTACATTTTGGCAGCCAACTTGGGGCTATTTTGCCCCCTACTCAAGCGAGTACCCCACTAGCTAACACAGCAACCTCCCGGGTGCTGTTTTTTAGTTGGTGACTTGGGCCCCAGTGCTGAGTCTGAGACACACTTGGCCACACAGGCCCAATCTGCCTGCCTTGGCTAAGTTTGCAGCGGAACCCCACTGCCTGAATTAGCAGAAGCTCAAGTACCAGCGGTTTTGCAACAAAAGCCGCCACAGTGGCAGATTTGGTCTGATACAAAGTGACTTGGCCAGGCGCTGGTAGCGCACTCCTTTAATCCCAGCACTTGGGAGGCAGAGGCAGGCAGATCTCTGTGAGTTTTAGCCCAGCCTGGTCTACAAGAGCTAGTTCTTGGATAGGCTCCAAAAACACAGAGACCACCACTGGCAGGAACTGATCTTTACAGGTAAAAAATTTTTCTTTTATAAATAAAATGTCTGAACACGTTACTGTTCAAGAATTTAACAGTTTTTTTTAATTGTACCATGTGGGAGATTTTACAAGAGGTGTCTATCAACCCACATCTATGGATCCTTCTGGGATTCGTAGTTTTCATTGGCACTAAATGGTTTGATAATAGAAATATGATAAAGTCTTTACAAGACAAATCCAGGATTCTTAAGGCAGAGATTGAATGCTTAAAAACAATTGAGAATGACAACAATCTTCTCAAGAATCAGTTTGAAGTTCTCCAGGCTGATGTTAAGGAGCAATTCATTACTATGGAAGAGGGAACAGCTGATTTGGATTGTAAGCTTCAGTCCCTTTCTGTAGGAAATGAAACATTAACTGAGAGAATCAAAACAGCTGAATGTGACAATCGAATTTTGTCTAAAGCTTATGACAGATTGACGGAAAGATTTTCAATACAAGAAGGCACGGTTTATGCCGTAAAAATTATGTCCAAAGATGAGATGTTATCTATAACGGACAAACTTCATACTTTAGAATCCTCAGTGAAGGCTTTGGAACATAATTTTGGACAGGAGATTCAGACATTTCAGAAGGCAATGGTGAATTGAAAAGATTGAGGAATTTCTAAATTCTGATGAAGAAGAGCAAAGGGTAGAAAGGCAAATTTTAACTCCATCTGTGGGTAAATCTCTCCGGGACAATTTCCACAAAGCTCTACCTACAGCTCTATCTGCCTTTCCAGTAATAACAACAGAGAAGGTGATTGGTTCCAGAAACCCTAGGGTCATCAAGGAGGATACATGAGAGCCTGTCCGTATGAATGATCTCAAGGAAATAAAACAGGCTGTCATAACTTTTGGGATGCAAGCCTCTTTTGTTAAAGAGATGCTAAGATATTGGGCCATGACAAGCAGAGCAACCCCCTCGGACTGGCTCCAGCTGAGCTCTGTGGTACTTGAGAGTGGACCGCAATTGAAATGGAAATGCTTATTCAGGCAAGAGGCTAGACTCTTAGAACAGCAGGAGAAAGTGAAGGGAATCGACATTTCCCTAGATAAAATTCTAGGTGAAGGGCTTTTTTCCGACCCTCAGGAACAAGCTAATTTGGATGAAAACATACTCTCCATGTGTACTACAGCAGCCTTAAGGGCTTGGGACAGGGTACAAGACCCAGGACAGAGAATGGAATCATTTGTCAGAGTTAAACAGGGTCAGAGAGAACCCTTTAGTGACTTTTTACAGAGAGAACCCTTTAGTGACTTTTTACAAAGATTAACTAAGGCTGTACAAATAGGGATATCTGACCGAGAAGCAAGACGTATGATGATTGAGTCTTTGGCTTATGAAAATGCAAATGTGGATTGCAAAAGGATTTTGGGTCCTTTAAAGCTCAGATCAGCGCCCTTGGAAGAATGGGTCTTGCATACACTCAATGTTGATACATTTGATCATGGCACTGAATCATGGGTAGAAGAAGCAATTTCCAATGGTAAAAGGAGACACCAGAATACCAAATGTTTTAATTGTGGCAAAATGGGTCATATGAAAAGGAATTGTAGACAACGGATTTTCAGAAATAATAATAATAATAATAATGCATCTTT
>NC_022011.1:8624521-8652105 GCF_000317375.1 Microtus ochrogaster | reverse complement strand
ATAAATAGTCGTCTAAGTTTGTTATTTATAATTAGACTAATCAGGTTCTCTAGATATATAGAGATTATACTCAGTATAGATAGATAATCTTCAACCTCTTCAAAGAACTGTAGAAAATGGCCTTTAATCTAACTCAGAGTTTTGTGATAGTGAGACACAATTGCTCCTGGCATCACCACTCTATTCCCGAGAGAATGTTGAGCACCAAAGATACTCCACCTGGAGCCTTTCTATTTGGCAGAACTGGCCTTTGGGCAAAGAAATGCCCATACCTCAACCACTGACAGAGATACAGAGCGTGCATCAATTGATAAAACAGGACTGTCATATCCTGCCAAGACAGGGTAAGATAGTTTTGAAAAGTTCCTTGCCTTTAATAATGGTATGTCAGTTATATTAGGCCTTAACAAAAGTTGGTTGATTCAATATTGCAAACGAGACTTTGGGTGATTGCCCAGGTAGTCAGTTGTCTCTGTAAATTGTTGCACATTTTGGATATATCTTGTTTGTTAAGTAATATATATTCCCTTCCCAGATCTTTGACGGAGTTGAAGATTATATAATTGTAGTTACTCTCTACATTATTTAGACTCCTTGAGATAGAATGTTTAGCAAAACTTTTGTTCTCAATATTGTTTGTTATATTTATTATTTGTTATTATTGTATATAGTTGTATTTGGTTTAGTTCTGTCTTATTTAGACAAAAGGGGGAGATGTAGGGATAAGTCCTGCCCCTTAGGGGGCGTGTTCACCTCGGGCTAATGTTTGCCTAGAAATTTGGTGAGCGTGCTCCCAGCCGCTGCTACTGCTTTCCTGGTCTCCGTGGGAACGGTGGTACTTTAAGTCTATTAAAGCTGTATATATATTTTTACAATCTGTCTGCATTCGTTTACTCCGTTACAACTTTGAAGGAACAGAGGTAAGTTTAAACTCTCTTGCCTATAGTCGGGCAAGAGTGGACCAAACCTATGGGCCCTATCAAGGAAGGATGTGTGTTTGGAAGGGAAGAGCTGAAACAACGTGAAAATTCCCTAAAAATTTCCTCAGCTTAGTTGGAAGTGAAAATAAAGGACATCAGTGGTCTTAAACTCTTCACCCATTTTACAAAAAAGAAGTTGCAGTGCTCTTCCTGACTGCCTATCCCTCCATCTGCACTGTTAGAGATAGATGTATTGAAGCCACTTGTGCAGACCAGATAGAGAGTTTTCTCTTACAGTTGCTGTTCTCTGTGAGTCATAGTTTGTCCAGGCTAAAAGCTTATCTATGAGCAAATCCCTATTTTGAGCATAATATCTGAGCTGTTTTTTATTTACTCAGTGGGAAACACTTAAAATTAACTTTTTATTTCCCCAAACAAAAGTATTCTCCATGTTTTGAGAAATTGTATAGAATGTCTAAGTCTATAATTATTGACATGACTAGTAGTTTTTTTATTATTATGTAAAGGAAGTCCTATATCCTTACCTTTGTCTGTGAGAAGAAAAAAAGAGCAGACAATGATAGAGATGTGGCCAATGCTGTGTTTAAGACTACTGTAAATGCTTTTCTTAAGTTTGATATTAAAATACTTAGGCCGGTTAATTTCTAAGATCTATTAATTGATTTAGCTTTAAACAAATGTGGTTTACATTTTAAACATGAAAACTATTTTAGGATAGTAAAGTCAGTGATGTATAATATTAATCATGAATTGCTCAAATCAGAAGAGGGAAAATGATCTTTCTGAAACCATTTTTTGACAATTTCACAATATAATGAGAGAGAATGAGTAAACAATGGAACTAAGCAAAGCCCTTTTCATGGATGCCATTTGGTTTATATTTTTATATTCAATCTTATTTGCTCATTTCTATTTAAATATTTGATTTAAATACAATAAAAGAAAAACAAGACTGTGTGTTTTACTAAGCAATTTTGCTACTTCATATTTCAAGGCATAAAATCAATGTAGAACTAAATGTCTCATTTAGTCTTGTATCAGTACCATGAATTTGGCATTTTTCTTATTTTTCCAAGTATTGGAATCTCTATTTGTCAAAGTAATGGTTATGGAATCGGGAAAAGAGCACTTTAACTCATAACATTGGTGTTTCAATATTATAATATTTTTTTTAGATAATTTGGAAAAAAAATTTGTCCAGAAAGAAATATTTATCATATGCTGAACATTAAGCCTTTTTATGGAATAGAATTTTTTTTCTAAAAATAAGGAAATGTTAGTAGAGTAACAATATACTAATTGATCATGATGAACACATGACACAGAGTTGTGAGTCAAATGTTATGCCTACAGTTAAATTCTCACTTTCTAGTTTCTCAACTCTGAGACCTTTCAATGAGTCTCTGAATTGATCGCAGGAATTCCACAAAATGTGAAAGAAAGAATTCAGGCAGAAGACATTGCATAATTTTTAAGGGTGCAAATCCTGACTGAGCTTCTTAGAGAACCATCTTTATCTAATAAAGACAGGAGTTTATATTGTTCTTTCAGCAGTCAAGGCTTAACAAATCTACAATAGGTAGATGTGAAAAAGAGATATTTTATTTTTTCTTTGATTGCCAAAATGAGCTATACAAATTACTAGGTTAATTAAATAGAATATGTTGACTGGAGGGCACAACTGTATATGCCAAGTTCTAAGGGAGAAGTATTTGCTGGTGATATTTTCTCAGATTGTTGCCAAATCTGAATAGGTCTAATTCAGATTAATCAAATGTTTTGTGCTCTTATCTTCATTGTTGAAGTCATGGTAAATGTCATATCTTATGCTTCTTTTGCATGGAAAAACAAAGAAGAAAATGAAATTTGAATAACTAAATTGCCACATATAGTATAGTTAGATCTTATCAGTTTATAGATTGCATAAAACAGATGACATAGCTCTTCAGGCAACAAATCTCCAGCATAATTTCTCTAGCCCCATTTATCCCATTGATTTTCCAGGGACTCCTTTGCTAGACTTTAAATCAAACCTGCATTGCATCTTTTGGGTTCAAGAAAGATTTGGTCTAGTCATATTGCATCATTGTCATGCAATAATTGCAAGATTCTCTGTAACTGCAGGAATACATTAGTCACCAAAGTAATGAATGAAACAGACAAAAAAGTAAAGTCTAAGAACTCAACTGATATTTTATTGAAGACACACACACACACACACACACACACATAGATACATGTGGAAAAGGAGAAAAAGTGAAAGAATGATTTTATAATTGGAAATGGGATCCAGCATCTAGAACCTGAATTTGTCCTCATTATAAAGATAGAAAGCAGATTGATTTCATTTCTCTTAAGAACTTTGATAACACGGGGGCTGGAGAGATGGTTGAGAGGTTAACAGCATTGCCTGTTCTTCCAAAGGTCTTGAGTTCAATTCCCAGCAACCACATGGTGGCTCACAACCATCTGTCATGAGGTCTGGTGCCCTTTTCTGGCCTGCAGACATACACACAGACAAAATATTGTATACATAATAAATAAATAAAATAAAATTAAAAAAAGAACTTTGATAACAAACATATCATGAAACCACAAAAGGCGGCCACACATGGTATTTAACATCTGAAATCTCAGCATTACTACAGCAAGATAGGATACAGAGAGAAAGGGACTACCTAGAAGCTTGTGGGCCAGCTATTCTGAAGTATGCAGAATGATAGGAACTACAAAGGAAAACATGCTTCAACCAAAGACAAAACCCCAAACCCCAAAGTTGTCCTCTGACCTCCTTACAAATGTTGTGACATGCACCTACTGACAATCACACACACATATACACACATTAATAACAGTAAAAAAATAGCATGTGAAATTTAAAAATTAAAAAATATGAGTAGAGTAAAATTATGCAATGTAAAAAGTTACATTTCCAACACATTTATAAATTCAAATTTATATTTAAATGCATATTTTCTCCTGCTCCCCTTAATGTTCAGAATGAGCTGAGTAATTTTATTGAACCACAAAATTCTCCTTCTGGAAATAATTGGCAAACAAAGCTTATATGTTACAGAACTTAAACCTATCTCCACTAACAAATAGAAGCGGCTTCTTCATACTAATACTGACTCTCACAACTTCCTGACTAATAGAAAGGCTTCACCTCCTTAAAACTTAATGTGCTGTATGTGGATTCAGAATTCATGACCAATTACTTTTCAAGCTGAAATTCTTCAGCTTGTTAGTGATAGCATATGTTACCTCCAGCATCTCAGTGCCTAATTCTCTTCAGATTTTACCCTCTTTTTTTATTATCCTTGTCATTCTTTTCTTTTCTTCTTTTTGTCAGAATTGAGTGAGATGTAGATGTTATGTATTATAAAATTCTGTACTATAATGATGCCCATGAGGAAATGGATTTTTGTGAAACAATATATTTGCCATCTGTTTAGTTTAAGAGTATTTTTTGAAGTCAACCTTCCAGACATTTCGACAATAAAGTACAACTTCTCACTTTCTAAAATTATGTAGGAATACATTCTTAATGCATATTTGTAATAACTAGCACTTAAAAATTATTCCGATGGAGCTAGAATGAATTAGAGACATATGAGTCAAATATGTATAGCTTATCATTTTTAAATAAAATGGTAAGAAAGAAAAAAAGTTAGAGAATTCAAGTACTGTTTCACTTCACATAGACTATTTGGAAATTTGCCTGACCTCTTGTTTTTATTTATTTAAATTAACAGCAACAGCAGGCATTGCCATCTGGCTCCCAAGCACAGTGCATTAGTTTAGTTAAGGGGAGGGGACTTCATAATATTACTTAAATAATTTGAAATAGTTCACTTAGTGATAGTGTCATTTGAGTTTATAGACCCAAGAACTAAACCTATGGGTCAAAAATCTGGGTTTAGCCAGAGTTGCATATTTAGAAATATTTAGTCATGGCCTCCCTGGGTGTAAATCACCCTCCCACGAAGCACAGGATTAGATGCACTGGCTGGCCCTAAGTCCTGTGCAATAAGGTGTAGACGCTAACTCAATTAGTGAAATAACCAGGCTAGCTTAAAGTGTAAACAATTATATTTTTATTTATTATAAGGGGAAACTCACGCCACAGGAACGGAAAGTCCAGGCTCTCCTCATTCTCAGTGGAATCACACAGAGAGAGGGCCACCTGGTCCATGCACACGTTTTTCTCTTTAGGTCCCAGAAAGCAATACCTCATGCTTGGATACCCCTCTTAACGATTGACTAACAAGGTTTCCCCATCAAAAAGGTGGGAAATTTTGTTTGTTTTGTTTTTGGTTGCTCAACTCAGATGATAAGGTTTGTTACCAGTTTCAGTTTTTCTGTATTTGAGACTACATATTAATCTAACTTGAAATAATATTCTATATAATAATACAGTCTGTCAAAATATCAGAAGAATAGACTCATTGCCAACTCTCTGATAAGTCATTGAAAGTTTTCCATTTACTTTGAAATGTCTTGAATCACTCATGAAAGGTGACGCTAAAAAGAACAATTTTAATAAGTCATTGAGTTCTCCCAGTCTGCACATATTTTTGGCAGTACAAGGATATTGCACTCTACCATCTGTGTAGAATAAAATTTGGAATTTTGTTCAGGGTCAGTTAAAAAGTACTTAAAGTCTAATGTGTATCTAGGCTTTGATTCTTGCTCTAAAATCTGGTTGTACGCTGCTTGGAATTTGAAGTGGCTGCCCAAAAATCTTCTCTCCTGCATGGCTGACATTTGTATTAATAAAGTCCCCAAATCAATTCCTTTTCATGGTAATTGGTTGCTTCATTTTTACAACAATCTCAATCTAACAGCATTTTATTTGGTTCCTTTTGAATATATAGCATGATGGAGAAATTATTTAAGAGTCCAGGAAAATTGTTAGGTGTACCAAGTACAGTACATAATATTCCTGTGAGATTGCTATACTCTGACACCTTAGAGTAATCATTTAAGTCCCATTATCTCTCACAATCAGTATGATCAGGTATCAGAGGATGAAACTATTGCATCACCATTAAAATACTACTGTATTGGAGTGTAGGTCAAGATTGTGATAAAACACATTAGGTTGCAAAAATCACAAACTCATAATAATATCTGATTTTTATATAGTAGCAAATAAGTTTCTACGTTGTGAATTGCTCTAGGTATGTAGTTAGGGAAGAGAGCATCTGAAGGGAAGAAGGCCTATCTGTTCAAGATATGTATCGTACATATAGCAAGCAATTTTACATTCACAGGAAGTACCTAGGAATGTTTTTTCTCAGATTCACAACTGATCACATACAATAGCATTTGAGTATATTTGGTGTCTTCCCATGTATATGTGGTCTTACAGCAACATAGCACTTTCCAGTTTCCCAACCATCACCTCTGGCATCTTACTACCTGCATGTCCAATAGTGTAAATACACTAAATTACTTTTCCTTTTCTTGAATTAGAATTTCCTACAACTCTTCTCAAATTTTCTCTCTTCAAAATTCTCTATCTAAACTTTTTTCTTTCACTTTATATGTAAGAACTTACTTATTTATCAAAAATCATAAAAATATTCCCTCCTTAGTGAATTCTGCTCTTTGCCATCCAGAATGAATCACATTTATGTTTCTGAAGTCTGCTCTTTTGCTATAATCTTTCTTCCTGGGTAGATTGAGTTTGATACCTTTGAGACCATGTTCAGGGAAAAAGATGAAATAGTCGGAATTGAATATCTATTTAATATGCAGAAAGCTAAAGAATAAGAAGAAATAATAGGTAAAGTAAAATTAAAATTATATATTGAGGATTTTACTAAATAAATAGTTTTAGCAGAACTAATTCAGTTCAAAAGCAAACTGTGTGAGTTGTTTGCTGTCTTTCAATGTGTCAAGACAGTGACAGCTTGGTACCTTTTTCAGCAAGGCAGTCACATCTTGCTTGTTTTCTGTCTGGCTTCCTCTCTGTCTGGGTGACGACTGCAGACAAAAACTTCTCTCTTCCCAGAATTCTCGGTACCCCACTTCTACTTTCTATCTGGCCGTCCACCAATGCTTCCTGTCTGGCTATTGGCCAATCAGTGTTTATTTAAAATGCAAGTGTGAGGGTACAGACAATTGGTCCACAGAAGTTACCCCCTCCCATTTTTTAAAAGAAGAATTCTGAATAGAATATCCTTTGTTTAGGTTTTCTACTGATCATTATCTACAACAACTTGTAACCAACATTCTAGACAAAAGCAAATGTCCATAATCCATTTTGGGGAATGTGGGCATAGTTTTCCAGGCTACTTTCTGCTGAATAGGGGCAATGCTAATCTTCTCTACTAACGCATAAAACAGTGGGAATGCAAGGATAGGAAAAAGCCAGACTGGGAGAAAATATGCACAATATGTCCAATTAAGGTAGAGCTTATCGATAAATCCTAAATAACTCTGGAAAAGTCATCAATGAATACACTATCTAAGGACAAAGTATATGAACTGATATCACACCAAAGAAAATGAAAACTGCAAGCGAATGTTAGAGGTGTAACTCAGTGATAGAGACTTGATCAGAAAACAATAGGCCTTGGATTAAATTCCCAATATAAACAACTGATAAAATAAAACAATATAACCCTAGGTAATTGCCACTCAGTGAGAGAAGGTGAGTTTTATTCATTCCAATGACGTCAACTACGTTATGGATCAGGCCACATGCCTGGAAAAATTAACCAACAGAAACAGAACTACACAGTTGTGATGGCTAATCTTACCTGTCACCTTGACCACATGTGGATCAGCTAAAACCCAAGCATCTGGGGACACCCGTGAAGGATTTTCTTGATTGGATAAAGTGAGATGAGAAGACCCTCTCTAAATACCAGTCAAGCCACTTCATGGAAGCCTACCTCAAATAATCACTAGAAACTGGCTTTTCAGTCAGGGGACATCATGGTTGAACTGCTCAGAGCATAGCCTCAAGGCCACTCTAATGAATCTCATACACACATGCCTACATACATTTGCACACAAATAGACACACATATGCATGTATGTATGTTAGTATAAAATTAGTTATTTTTATTTAAAGACCCCTGATGAATGCAATATTTTTTCTTTCTTTGTTTTTTAGGGCTTTTGTTCTTGTTTGTCTGGCATCTTGAGGGGTGATTTGCCTTTGTTTGGGGATCATTGTTTCTTTTGTTTTGCTTTGAGAGAAAGAAAATATGAAACTGAGTGAGTAGGGAATTGGGGGATAATATGGAAAGAGTTGAGGGAGGGGTGAACATGATCAAAATATACTCTGCAAAATACTCACATAATGAATATATTTTAAAAGAAAACTCTTCCAGCTTGCACTCAGCACTCAAATTCAAAATATATATTATCCAGGGTTCTCCAGATAATTAAACTAGTTTAAAATCAATTTTTTAACTCAAGGAGATATGATATCTTCATTATATTTAGGTCTTCAAGTATTTAGAACAAACCCACTCAAATCAAGCAAGACTCATGATTTATTCTGAGTCTCAGAAAATAAATGTTAATCTCATCCAAAACTATTCTCATAGAAAAATTTATAATAGCAACTCAACAGCTCCATCAAATTTAAAATACATTTAAAAGTCACTTATAGTTTTCAGGAAATAATTCTATAATGGAATGGTTCTTCATCATACAAGGAATGAGGAGAAAGCAGCAGATTTTACCTGAAAAAAAATATTATTCAAGACCTACTTGTATGCTTTTGATTTAGGAAAAAAGTCAATGCACCAAACATAAAAAGAGTACGTAAGACATAGCAATATTGCTCAACTCATAGAATTAGGCATTAAACTTTGAATAATTAAAATCATTTACCACAAAGTGAGTCTTTCTGGCATATTTGCTGTGAGGAAGCATTCCAATATTCAACCTATATCTAACAGTGACCTGCCACATGCAAGAGCAAATCTTTCATTGGTATACATGTCAGAGTATAAGTTACTATTGTCATCAATGTTTATCATATTGTGTAACAAATAAAAAAATAAATGAAATATCTTTTACCGACAAGAAACTCTCTCTAGACAGCAACTTATTGTCTTTAAACATTTGGCTTTGATATTAATTCCTGGCCTGCCCATATTGTACTTGTAAGCTTTCATGAGAATAAAATACATTGCCTAAATGTCAGAAAATGAGAAGATGTTTTGCTTAATTCATATTGAAAAGGTTCTGTTTTCATCTAATCCAATTGAGCCATTATTTCTTGGAATATCATTCCTGATTTGTCATGTCTCTATTAAAAGCTGTGGCTGGCATGTGGTATTTATTTTGATAAGAACATTGTGCTCAAGAAATAAAAGTGAAGAAATACCTGGTCACTATGGAACATTTTACAGTGTGTTTTATAATTCCTTTAGCTGAAGAAAGAATGGGCAGAAAAATCAGGCATTAGACTATTGAGAAAAATGAACAAGTTTGCATACAATCATAGGCTAAAAGAAAAAATGGTAAGGATATAAAAAATGTTAAATTGCTCAGTAACTATGTGCATTTGTTAACAGTTTGCATTTGGATCCGCCTGTGGCTCACTTCTTGTGTCCTATAGAAGGAATCAGTGAGATTTTAGCAAATCAACTTCAACAGACTGTGCAAAATGTTTCACCCCATGAAGGTGTTTAAGGTGTCAGGCTTTATTAATTACAAATGGTGAAGAGAAGGCATGAAATGTAGTACTTCATATGGAGGGCTAGAGAAACCGCCTCAAACTTAGTCTTGTTCTTTGTTCTTATTGTTTTTCCTATTTACTTTACACATCAACCCTACACTCTATTATTGCCCAAATGTTTCCTAAAATACAACTAAGACTCAGTAGAGCTCAGTAACTCAGAGTTCAGTGGCAGAACCAAGCAAACCATGCCTCAAGCCTACATTGGGTTTCTCCAGAACACCTCTTGGTTAGGAACACGCTTTACATTATTGTTCAAATAGTAAAACCTAAAAGTGCATTTTACCAAAAAGATAGAAAAATAATCATTCGTCCATCAATATAGCTTTCTATTGATTTATATTGATAATACAGATCAATAAAATATATAATAATTAGACTATATATAGAATTAGTGTATATATAGAATTTATATACAGATAATTAGTCCACATATAAAGTCTCTCTCTATATATATTAGTCTAATATAATATATGATAATTAATCTATAGTCTTTAGCTTTAGTTCTTTCAATATCTGTACACATATATGACTGATGTCATCTCTGCTGTTCCATAATCTGTGGGAAAAGACAGCTTAACATTGGGGGTTTAAAAACCACAATGAGAATTCTAACACTGAACAACCAATTTCCTTGGTAATTAGAAAAAGACAAGATCTCCTGAGTAAATTAGGAGCTTTGGGGTCATGCGAGAGGGTAGAAGGGGAGGAAGAGAAAGGGAAGGGAGTGGAAAAAATATACAACTCAATAAAAACAATGAAAAAAGAAAAGAAAAACAAAAAGAAAAAGAAAAAAGCAAGAATGACCCAACACTTACATCTGCATAAAGTCCTCATGAAATGGACCCTATAGAACACATATTTGAGCACAACCATATTTTGATAGACCTGCCAGGATACATTAGCTACAAAGCACTTGTCAGGACTCACCTATTGACCTGAGTAGTGTGACTTGACTCAACATTATCCATCTGGAAGCTGAAATGTGTCTGCCAAATACAATGGTCAGAGTTTTGGCAAGGTTGAAATTGAGCTATTCTTTCAAATGGAGCCTTGATAAGAGATTCATTTACCTCCTAGGATGACTACTTGAATGTCTCAGTAATGTCATGCTTAGTGGGGTGGAAAATACATAGACTTTGGAGCTTTACACTGTAGAGTTTGAATTGATTTGATCACCTAATAGTTTGTCAATTACAGTGCCTTCTTCAGGTTCAGATTCTATTAAATGTATGAAGTGGGAACAATGATTTCACTCTGACTGGGTTGTTTTAAGCTTTAGAAATAGCACCCTCGGATACAAGGATGAAATGTTTACTGAGTTTCACAGTTGCTCAGCAATATATAAAGTGGGTTTTTATTTATTTATTTATTTTGAAATTATCTACATTGAAAAAGGACTGCCTTCCCTACATACTATTATTATCCCAGCTGTAAGGATGAAATATAAACTTTAGGGCAATGCAATCACTTACATTTGGTAAAATCCTGTGTCTGGAGAGGAATTTAGTGTCAGCAGTCCCTCCTTATTGTCTACCATTCACATGACTGAAAACCAAAGAGACCTTATTCTTGAAATGAGAATAAAATGTTTAAAATGAAGGCAGGGGTTATCTGATAGGGGCTCTTATCTTGACCCACTTTGACATTACGATGCTCAAGTACTATGTTGAGTTTATGTCTAACATGAATATTTTGAATATGAACATGTTGGGAATTTCTAAACTTCCAAGTACTGTTGCTTACCTAGATTTAATCTGTACCTATTATGATAGTGATGCCAATTGGCACAAAGTCTTTGTCTTCATGTCATCTTTCCAGTACATGTGGTGTGACAATAGCTATATTCCTCAAATTTACTAAATATTTTATATTAGTGAAAGATACAACAACAGGCAGATATAAATTCACATTAATTTATGGATTGTTTTAAAATATGTTTGTAAATAAACTTGACAAATAAAATAGCCATGGCAATAAAACATGTCAACAAATTATATATGAATAGTTTGCTAACCTAAATAAGAGAAGCTGATAGAGTAAAACATGTAACTGTTAACACCCATGTAATGGACTCTAAGATCATTCATTATCAAATACACATGTATAAGGCAAAGGATCTTCATTTTAGATAATTCAGTGGACACTACTCAAATAATGAACAAGATCAGTGCTGAGAAAATAGGAATAGATTAAAGACATTTTCTAGGCTCTGAACACATAATTAACATAAATTCCAGTATTAAATAAGATATTGAACGTAATTTTGGTTTTACACCTAGCTAAAACACTATTCAAGTGGAAACAATTTTGCTTCAATCATAGATATTAAATATACAGGACATTTATCCTTAAATATCTGAAATATCTTTACGATGGCCCGTGTGGTTTTTACTCATTGGTGCGTCTGAAGAGTATAGGTAGTGGTCTCTCGTTAGTTTCAATCATTAGTTTATATATTGAGAGATGAAATTGTTGTGTAGCCAAGATTAGCCCCAACCACAAACACTTATCTGAAATTTGTAGTGCTTGAATTGAAATTGTGTGTCATTATTTCTAGAAGTGAATGGACTTTTTGTTAGCCCACACTATTGTCACTGGAGTGAGGTTTAACTGCACATACTGTTGGAGTCTGAGGTCCCCTTGGAAGGGAAGTTAGGATGGAGGATGAGAAGAATCAGGAGGAGTGGAATATGAACATGAGGAGCACTGGAGGATGAGAAGCAGAGGAATAGAGAATGAGAATCAAGAGGAGTGGAGGCTGAGGATTAGGAGGAGTGCAGCATGAGAATCAGGAGGAGGGGAGGATGAGAATCAGGGGGGGAAGATGAGAATCAGGAGGAGGGGAGGATGAGAATCAGGGGGGAAGATGAGAATCAGAGGAGTGGAGGATGACAAACAGAGGAGTGGAGGCTGAGGATTAGGAGGAGTGCAGCATGAGAATCAGGAGGAGGGGAGGATGAGAATCAGAGGAGTGGAGGATGACAAACAGAGGAGTGGAGGCTGAGGATTAGGAGGAGTGCAGCATGAGAATCAGGAGGAGGGGAGGATGAGAATCAGGAGGGGAAGATGGGAATCAGAAGAGTGGAGAATGAGAATCAGGAGTGGAGGATGACAAGCAGAGGAGTGGAGGCTGAGGATTAGGAAGTGTGGAGGATGAGAATCAGGAGGAGTGGGGTCTAACAAGCAGAGTAGTGGAAGATGAGGATTGTGGGGCATGGAGGATGAGAATCAGGAGGATTGGCGGATGAAAATCAGGGAAAATGAAGGTGGAGAATGATCAAGTATTGACAAACAGACAGGCAGTGATCACAACATTACAAAGGGTTTTCCTTGGTTGCTGCTACCAGAAATGACACATAGTTCATTGTTTCTGAGATCTGAAGTTGGATTAAAATCCGTATCTATAATAGTGTATGAAATGAATTTTCTGCTTACATAAGGGTGCGACATAATAAGTAATCATCAAAGAAATTGAATTTTCCGTGTTGAAGTAAAAATGGTCATGAAAGTTATAATATGTACCTGAGATCTAGATGAAATTTACAGGGAAACATTTTCTTTTTCTCCCCACCCCTTCACAAGGAAACATTCATACAACAGAAAAGCTAGAAGGTTCTTCAAAGTCACCTGACTATTGAGTGAAAGGACTCATCTTGTCTATGTTTTCTCAGTCATTTCTCCATAACATGCCATTACGTATGTCAAGGATACCGTAATTACTTTCAAATCTCCAAAATGCTGCAATCCTTTAACCCGCCACTGCCCTCTTTCCCTGAAGCTCTTGAATAATTAATTACACAGAGCATGTTCTGACAGTGTCCTCCTGATGTGGATTTCATGCTCTCTTGTCTTGACAATTTTAACAACATGAAAATGGGCCTACCTAATTCTTCTTTTTCTCTTTAGTCCAGTGAAGGCACTTTAACCACTCAGGAAAATCTGGACCTTAAATGAAAAATGGGGCACTTCCAGGGGAATAGGGTAAAATCAATCTTAGGCAGAAAGAACAATATTTAGAACCATAAAGTTTCTTCAAAATTGATAGTTCCTGACTTGCAACTCCAATCAGATAATTTTCCTCATTTGCAACCCCCAGCATATTGTAATTGCCAAACAAATTGTCACAGTTTATCAGTGTTCACTTTACGAGCCCCCATAACATTGTCTCGTTTGTCTTTTGAGCCATTTTCTCTACTGTTTCTTCCAGAGCAATTATCTATACACTGACATGACTGAATAGTATCTACATTTGTTTTTCATAATGTCTACTCTTATTTTGAAGGTTTTAAGAGGTCAGTATGTGGCTAGCAAATCAAAAGAATGATTCACCCCCCTGTTGTATGCATTGCAAATGTAAATGGATAAATATTTATTAAATAAATTCATATTTTTATAGAAGTGAATTATGTCAATGTGGATAGGAGTTGGTTCCACTTTTCCAAAACTGAAGGTTAAAATCACATGTACATATAGAATATAAAACACAATGTTAGGAATTAAGAAGTGGAGTCTTTTGGAACATGATTAAATTATGAAGGCTTCATGCTCATACATGAGCTTAGTAACCTTTATAAAAGGTGTTGAAAGAAAATGTCTTATCTCTCCTGCCTGTGAGAAAAATAAAGAATATCTTATAAAAACTGAAGAAATTCAATCTAATAACTTGATTTTAGACTTCCTATATTAAAGAAAGCTAACAGTAAATAGTTTATTGCAGAAACCTTGCCCAACTGACTAACACTTCCCCAAATAGTACTTGGTACCAAGAATAAGCTGTTTTTATAACAGAATCTTAAATTAATGAAATGGCTTTGGAATTGGGTGGGGGGAAGAGTTGGAATATTTGGAGGCGAATGTTTGAGAAGTCGGTCTCATTATTATTTATACACAGGGATGATTCTGATGGAAGAAGAGAACTCTAGACAGCTTTGATTTAAATAGCAGCTGTTTACAATTGTATGGAATGTTGCTAGAAATATGGATAAGAAAGATATTTACCAGGAATCCTTAGAAGGGAATAAAGGATGCATGATTGAAAACTAGAGGTGAATCCATCCTTGTCATAAAATGTAAAGACTGGACTACTTCATGTGTGTCTTATTTTTACAAGAAAAGTAAGATATGGAAGCAACAAAATACGGCATTTTTCAAAAGAAATATGTAATGGAATGATAGAAGATATAGAATAGCTTGGTTACTGATTATAACAAAATGAAAATAGAAAAAGGGCCAACAAGGAGAACCTTATTATTTGTAAAATACCCAACTAGAAGTATTAGAACAGATTTTTAAAAAGCTACTCAGAGGAGAACATGCAGGACAGTCAGGTGACTAGTTAAGAAGAAGATCAACCCGGAAGAGCAGAAGCCTCATGCTTCTCATCAGGAAAATGTAATCACGATCTGGTGTACCTTTCAGTGTTTTTTTCTGGACTGTTTGCCCTCTAGAAGTTTAGAAATTTAGTAACTCGAGGTTTGAACAATTTCAGGACTCAGTCTTTGTCTCCTCAAAGTCCATTCACATTCAAAAGGAACTCAGATTGAATCTCTGAAAGACACAGAGAGTAGAAGGGCTGTGAACAATGGAACAATTTTACCTTGATCCTAGATTTCAAAGAATGTAGTGGCAGAACTGGGAGGCTAGGCAGAGATCACAGGTAGAGACACCATATCATGAACTTGCATATACTCAACGACTTGGAGCTAACTATAGTGGTCAGGGAATGAAGAAAATACAAATACCTGGAAACAGAATAGGCTCTCTGATGAAGAAACTTTAGCACACAAGAAACTCAGCATTGTAAAACCTGAGCTATTGCTTTAAGCATTTTATTTTAGTTACTAGGGTACATGAGGGAAATGTGATGCCACCTTACTGTCAGGTCTATTTCCTTCTTTCTTCTTATTTAGCAAACCTAGAATGCCACTGAATATTTCAAATAACGTAATTTAAAACCGAGTTTCTTCTTTGGTTTATAGTTTTCAATATTGTTGAAGTTTTCATTGATTTTTTTTCTGTTTATCTGGGTGTTTTAATTTTAATTGTGCATGTTTTCTTTTTGTGTGGATTCTAGAATCTGAACTCAGGTACTCCTATGTTTGTGCAGATAGGATATGTTTATCCATTCAGCCATTTTTAAACCTTCCTAAGTGTGTTTTATGTCACAGAATGTATTCTTTTCTAGAAAACAGCCTATGCTGTTGCTAAATGGAGTATTCTATAAATGTCAATTAGGTCAAGCTGATTCATAGTTTGGTTTAGGTCAGCAAATTAATACGATTTTATGCCTCATTGATGTATCTGTTACTTAAAGATAGTGGTTGAATCTTCACTGGTAGCTGAAAATACATGTTTATCAATGCAATCCTACAAATATCTACCTATTGTCATTTAATACCCTGTTGTTAGGCACACATACAAAAGAATTATTTTGTTCATTGGAAAACTGATTCCTTTATGATATTTATGGTCACCTTTAGCTCAACTTTTTGTTACCCAAAGCTATGTTTTCCTTACATTAACATAGAACTATAGCATTGCTTTATTTGCTGTAACATAGAAAATTATTTTCATCAATTACTTTTAGCCTGAATGACTCTATGCAACTAAATTATCTTTTTCTGTGTACTACACATAATTATTAAAATTTTTTTATACACCCACACACTGTTCATTAATTGGAAATATGTCTTGCTACGTTGTCCAAGCTGTTTCGGAATGTAACAATCCTCCTGTTTTGGCCTTCCAAGTTCTGGAAGTATAGGTGGGTGCCACCATATGCAGCTTTAAATGCTAATCTTTGTTTATGATCATTCAACGTTATTTATTTGGCACAGACAAATATCTGTACTCTTTCATTCTTGCATTAATAGTATTAGCTCTCTTATTTTTCCTTTTCTCTTTCTCGACTTGAACTGTTTGTAATGTTTCTTTCTTTGTCTCCTTTCCTATGTGGATTAAACTTATTGTTTGTTTGTTTAAGACACAGTATCATAATGCAGACCATCTAGTTTTATAACGCACATAATTCCCCTGCATCAGTTTCAAAACTGCTTAAGATACAGTGGTATAGTAATGTGTAGTATAATATACTTTACAGTGTTACCCTCTGAGTTTTCAATTTCAGTTTTTACTAATCTGTTTTTGTTATCAAAAACAGAACACATTATGTATTCGTCAGTTTTTTTGTGTTCACTCTCAATATTTTCCTCTGATACTTTATGGCTACACTGTCATTCATTTTACTCTTCTGTGATCTAGAATTGTCCAGTGCATTGCTACTGTGAGCCAAAGCCATTCTTTATCTTACAGCTAAATTAACAATTTAAAAATGGGCCCAGAGAGAGATGGCTCAGTGTTTAAGAGCACTGGCTGTTCTTCTGTATCACCCAGGTTTGATTGACAGCACTCACATGGTGGTTCGCATCTATAAATTTATTTAGATGGTGTGTTATCCACGTTCAGCCTCTATGAGTATAGTACAAGTGATACTAGATATATATATGCAGGCAAAACAATCAGACACACAAAATGAGACAAAAACTCATTATTCCTTGTCCAATGTTTTCCTACTTTATGCATAAACTAAAATTTCCGAAATATATTTCTCAACCCTGAAGAATTCTCCTTAAAATCATTTGCTGAATATGTCTGCTGTTGATGGATTACATCTACTTTTGAATATATTATTTTGATGCTGCACCTTAATATTATCCTGAATTCTCTTCTTGTTTACACAGTGACTATTGGGGAAATTGGAGTAATTTTTTAGTAGTTAAGCTAGCTTCTTCCATCACTGTAACTTCTTTTAAATCTTATTGCTTATTTTAGGTGCTCTGTAGATTGGATATGATATTTCCCCATGTGCATATAGTTTTATTGTTTAGTATTTTTCCTATATGTTATTTTCAGAAGTTCCTGAAAATATATTATATATATATATTTAATATATTTATATATTAATTAATTTTAAGTGTCCTAGGCACACATTTCATCTGCCCCATTTTTATTTTTCCAAATGAATGCATATTGTGATGATGTGATAAAATTTAAATATTAATAATAATTTTATACAACACACACACACATATAAATTGTCCTGTAGTTTTGGCACATTTTCTGAGTTTTACATGTTGTTTTTTCTTTATAAATAATTGTGTTTTAGTTTTGAAGCTGATATATATTTAAATTCACCTATCTCTCAAATGCCCAACCTCCTGAAAAATCGACAAGGCAGATCCTTTCTTTCTGTTGTGGTGTCTTTCAGGTCTACCCCTTTAATCTGATTGTTCTCTAGCATTCCCATCCTGCTGATCACAACTTATCATCTGCTCCTGCATGCTTATCTATGTTTCCATTAGATCTCAGAATATATTACTCATAGTTTTTTTTTTTTGATTCTTTATCTGATCTCTCTGTAATTTTTCAGTTTGGATCTGATGGCTAGTTTGCTGGGACAAACTTTTTTTCTTTGATTTTTTTTCGCATTCCTTGTGATTGTTGTTGTTGTTTAAATTTGATCTATTATATGAGATAATGGAAACTAAGAAAATCACTGATGTGGAATTCCTCTCTGTATGCTGAGAATACAGTTAGTCAACAGAAAAACATCCTTGGTCTATTGATAGGGCAGAACTTAGATATAAAGCTGGCAGTTCTCATTCACTTGCAGAACCCAAAAGAGAATCTCAGATTGCTACTACAAGAGCCTGGTAGAATTCTATAACATACACTCTCAGAAACACAGTGAATCTTCCAAGGCTGCTCCGTTCCTATGACATGAACATGTGCATATTCCATCAGCTTACAATATGTAAACAAGCTCTGACTTTCAGTTTATCACCCTGTTTTCTTCTTCTCTTGAGAGGCAGGTTGTGGTCAAGACCCTCTGGATTCATCTTCCTCTAAAGATTATGGAGACAGTTGTCTCAGAATCAAATAGTCAAAGAATTTACAAAATATTTTTTTAATTATTCATTCTTTTTTTCACTTTTTTGTACAAGAGTGACAACTTCCAAAATTCTGTTACATCAATGCTCAAACCAAAAACTAGTTGTGTGTGTGTATACATATATAGCCCATCAATTGCTTTTGTTTGATTCTAATCTATCAGAAGCCAATATACATATCAGAAAACTTAATTTATTGTCAAAACACAAGTAAAAATTTACTCTAATAATTTGTAGAGGGTGGAGTATTGGTTCAGTAAATAATATGCTTACTACTCCAGCTTCCAATTTCAAATTTGAATTTCTAGGTCTCATATAATAGGTCTCTATTGACTGACACTTTGGCCTACTTTCAATCACACTGCTCAAGAGAAGGAGAAGGAAGACAACAAGGTAATAGGTAGACTCAAGTAAAATGTGGGTTCAATGGAGAAATTAAGCCTCACTAAAAGAGAGAAGCCAAAGTAGACACCAGATGACAATGCCTGGTTTCCACCAGAGATTATATGTGTACAAATGTGTATGGGTGCCTACAAAACTCAGCCAATTTTTAAAATTTAAATCATAATCTGAACAACTGGGACACCCTCTAGACATGTATACTGGATCATCATTTTTATCTCTTTTCTTTTTTAAATTTTTGTACCTTTATACTTGGCTATGGACTTTTCAGGAAGAAGTCAATGTTCTTCCTAATACCTTCTTAATGTGTTTTATAAGTGCATGGAGGAAAATTACTGGCATTTCTTTTTAAAGTAGGGGCATCATTACCCATTTATTTTAGATATGTTACTGCAAATGATTTATTTTCTGCTTGTCACTGCTCTGGGATGGAGAAAAACACAATTAGTGAAAGAGACAAATCTGTGCAGTAGGCTTTTTCACACTTTACAAATGGTTACAAAGTGATAATTAACAATGTGCTAAATACTAGGTGATAATGCTCAACAGAATAAGGTGAAAATTAATTGTCTGAGATAAGATATCACTGGAATAGTTCATTTCCTTAAAAGCATTGAAGCAAACAAAAACTGACATTTTCTCCTTTTGAGAAATCATCATCAACTCAATTGAACTGAACCACTCCTAATCATTAGCATCATCTTTCATTCATGATTCTGTTCATTCAACAAATAGTTATTGAATAACAGCACTGTGACTGGTGTGTTGATAGATGCTGCAGATAAAACAGCAAAAAAGTAGACCATTTCTGTTTCCATGATTTGTACCCATCTAAGTCATTGCCACTACCTTTAATATCACTAATTTCCTCATAATCCCACCATCATCTTTTTGTCATCACCATTA
Source organism: Microtus ochrogaster (assembly GCF_000317375.1). Taxonomy (NCBI): domain Eukaryota; kingdom Metazoa; phylum Chordata; class Mammalia; order Rodentia; family Cricetidae; genus Microtus; species Microtus ochrogaster. The sequence continues at coordinate 8,632,195 of NC_022011.1, read as the reverse complement.
GATCGAGAGAATTCTGTACTAACTGGAGAAGCACAATGAAGAGAAAGATTAAAATAGTATATATGTAATGCATCTGTGTCTTCAACTCATTCTGACCTTTAGAGTCTAAGTTTAAAATACTAGGGGCAAAAATCTTCTCTTACTTTCCCTTTTAAATAAGACAAAACTTCAGATTGCTTCCTATCATTTAACCTTCTCATGTGCTGCACAATTGCAGCATATTTTCAGAGGGCATTTTTGGTAAAATGAACATGCTTTACTCTTTTTTTTATTGTTTTTTTTTTATTAAGAAAAAAAAATTTTCCGCCTCCTCCCAGCCTCCCACTCCTCCCCCCCCCCCCCCCCCCCCCCTCTCCTCTCCCCCTCCCTCTCGAGTCTGAAGAGCAGTCAGGGTTCCCTGCCCTGTGGAAAGTCCGAAGTCCTCCCCCCTCCATCCTGGTCTAGGAAGGTGAACATCCAAACTGGCTAGGCCCCCACAAAGCCAGAACAAGGAGTAGGATCAAAACCCAGTGCCATTGTCCTTGGCTTCTCAGCAGCCCTCATTGTCCGCCATATTCAGAGAGTCCGGGTTTATCCCCTGCTTTTCCAGTCACAATCCAGCTGGCATTGGTGAGCTCTTTTTTATATTTTTAATATTTATATAGCACACATAGCCAGGAATAGTCAATGGAGGTGCCAATGCATGAACCCAATAACTTCTCTATATGCTAAGCTTTGTTCTGTTCATCATCATTTCCTTAATTTCATAATGTATTAATTTCTTTCTTTCTCTAGTATTATCAATTGACTACTTTACTCCCATCAGGCTCGACATGATGGTATTCACACTCCATTACTAGTCACACTGCAGTGACTTTACTGCTCAGTTAAATAAAGCAATAAAGAACAGTAGCTGAAATGTTAAACATGTTATATAAGCAAAAGGCAGTAGACGTTTGGTGCCACGCATTCACTGAAATGATAATACAGGTAGGAATAAAAATCAGAAGGATGAAGGGGTGGCTCCACGCTGCATATATCAATACCATTGCAACTTATGGAAAATACTTGTTTGGGGTTACAGAGTTTAAATTGTATAGAATTTTAAAAGCAATGATCGCCATACAAGGTGGTAAAATTCACTAATCTAGGTGCAAAAAGAGGAGGCTGCTTAAAGGTTTTCTTTCAGAAATTACACAGGTAAGATATCAAAGAAACAGCTTTAGAGGATAGTTTTGCCTTTTGAAATAGTTTGTACTCAAGAGACATATTGTTCTGATTGTATGGGAAAGAGGAGAAAAGAAAATTAGTGTAAAGCAAGTAGAGAAAGCACAAGAAGAGAGAAATCCAAGGGTGGACTCTTGGTGAAGTAAGACAAGGAAAGACAGGAAGGTTGGTGAGAGAGAGAAAGCAAGTCAGGAACAAAGCGGTGGAAGCACAGGAGAACTATGGGTTCCAGAGAAAAAAAGAGAGGAACATACTAAATATCTGGGTGAGATCAGTGTAAATGCAAAATAGATGTGTGAGCTTAGTTTAGATAGCCACGGGAGATCTGCAGAGCTGAGGGCAAACTTCAACAGATGGGCAAGCAGAAATATGGACAAGTAGAATTTTATAAAATAAAAAAGGTTCTTTTCTGATAATAATGTGCTTGGAGTTCTCAATTATGTGTGACGTATGCACTGAGAAGAGATCACCTAGGTCCCTGCCATGCCATCTTTCCTTAATGCATTCATTAAGGTCTCACCTTCAGCCTTGACTGTCACCTCCTGGTGTCACTGCCCATCTGTGATTTTCTTGTTTCCCTTCCTAGACTAAGCCCATGAGCTACAAATTGACTATAAATGATCAGCATCTTAGGTATTTTATTTGTGATAAGGCCTAGACCCTGTGTACTACTAGCATGGAACTACAGAGAGAGAAGGTTCCATTGCAGCCTTTCTTCTTCTTTTTCTTCATGTTAGAGTCACCACTACAATATTAGGTTTTTTTGGCATGGGATACTTTCTACAAATTTAACACATAATGCATTGGACCTTGTCAGATCTGGTGCTGCATAATATACAATCATGAGTATCCTGTGAGGTACAAAAATATCTTCTAGAAATTTTACCCACACTGCACATAGCCTTATAACACATAATCCCTTCAATGGCTATCTGGTACCTTAATAGTGCTAACCCTTATGAAAACGAAAAAAAAAACCACATATTTATTATTCCTTTATTTCTTTAGTTTGCTGCTTTTCCCTTGAGGTTGCATTATTCTTTTTACTTGGTTGAGTGTTCCTTACTTTCTATCTTATTTCCTGCAATGTAAGAACTACAGTCAAAGGTTTTCTATGATGTATACTGCCGTATCTCAACACTTAAGGTAATGTATGGCATATATATATAATAAGTATGTATAGAAATAATTGAATACAAATATTGTGCTTATTTTTCATATTTTTCAATATCTTCAAAAAAGGAAATATATGCATGCAAAATTATCTTGTCACTATCAAATTCAGCAGTAAGTAATGATATCCCCAAAATTTAAATTCTAAGGTTAAATTTTAAAGAATTTGCATAAATTTCAGAGAATTACATAAAGAAGACTTGTTGCAAAATGCAGTGTGTCTTGTGTTTGTGTTTGTGTTTGTGTGTGTGTGTGTGTGTGTAGGTGTGAGTTATGGGTACCTTCATATAGTTAAGGGTACCTTTTATTAATCTATACCTATATCAATGTTTTTAAATAGACTAAGTACATCTACTTTTCAGGAAGTATACATATTCTGAAGAGAAATTGGAGAGATTACAGTAAAAGAAGAAAACAGTGTGCCCATCTGTATCATAATTTAATGTAGCCTTGTAAAAATTACTTTTTAGAAGCATTTTATAGTCACCAATAATCCAGAGAATATTCAGCATTTGCCAAAGAAAGCTAATTACATCTTTTACAATTTTAAGCAGTGTGATGTGTTTAACTCTGAGCTATTTTTGAGTATTTAAGCCTCACATATGCATTTTTAATTTTCAATGCTACAGCGAGTCATGCAGCTTTTCACTAGTGATACCCTCCAGAGAAGAGCAACTGACAAAGCTACTCAACAGATATAGTTGCCCAAACAATTCCATTCAAGACAGGTGTTTTTCTTTTAAATAAGTCTTCTTTTCAAAAGTACATACTAAAATGAAATCAAGTGAGTTGCTCAGATTCATAACTGATTCATAATAAATTCCACAATGCTCCCAAAATTATTTGTAATAATAAGAAGAAAACTACATTTTTATATGAATTCATATTATGTGCCAATATTTGCAGATGAGTCATCTCATTTTGTGCTCACACAAGTGTCATGGCTGTGGGTGTTCTTATCCCCAATTTTATATGACAAAATGAAGCAATGAAGCAGCTAAGGGACATATTTGGGATCATCCAACAAGTGACTGTTTAAGTGAAGACATAGAAAGACTTACTCAGATTGAATAAGTCCTGAATTTATCTCTTGTGGGAACTGCAGAGATAAGCACTAACCAGCAATGAAGGGATGGATAACCTGTTATCTGCCCAGAAGTCCGAGAGCATACTTAGTTAATAGTAGTAAGACATTCCATTATGAATGTGACTGAGACTACACTGGATCCTATCCAGATCCTTGTTGTGAGTTTGTAATCTATAAAACTTATCCTTATGGAAGGTGTCACATGTACTTTACAAAGAGTTTCAACATGGTTATATCTTAAGCTTTATTGCCCACACAGGACTGAGTTAATTATCACCAGAAAAAAAATTTCATCCAAGTTTGCTCTGCTGAAATATGCCAAAACTTAACTGATTGGGATTAGACTCCTAAATTTTGAGCCAATTTAGTTGTGTTGCAAAGAACTATCTTTTTGTCTCCAGTGGATAGGTACTGTGCTAGTTATGGTTTTTATTACTCCCCACTTCCATAGAAACACAGAAACATTGGTAGATAAATTGAGTTTTCGAAATCATAGATATTTTTGCAGATGTAAAACAACAAGCAACAATATCTAGGTATTATAGTTTAATTTGAAATGTTCTCCACCAGTTCATATTTTAACAAATTTGTCTTTAGCTTGTAGCATCATTTGTGGAAATTCTGAAGGCATTGGGGTTTGTGTTAGAAAGGGAATAAGTGAATGGGTCATTGGTAGTAGATTTTCACAGAATTCCATCTCTGGCCGTTTCTTAGCACTCTCCTTACTTCTTGGTCTGCAGTGATAAGAATATTTCTCATGATCCATATGCTGCTAGCATCATGATGTTTAGCTTAAGTGTGTGGGTCAAATTAACGATGCAGTGAATTGTCTGAAACCATAACCCCCCAAAATAATTCTTTCATGCTTTATTTTTAGAAATTATATCACAGTAGTACATATGTAACTAATATATTGATTTATAATATTTTGTTAACTATATATATGTGTGTATACTAATTTTAAAATTGATAGTTGAAAATTACACTGATATTTCTTATTACTAAAGATCTGAGAGCTGGTAAGATGCCTGAGCAGGTAAAGGTGCTTACTTTCATGCCAGATTGCCTGAATTCCATCCTTAGAACACATAAGGTAAAACTAAATGACTGACTCCTTTAAATTGTCCTTTGTGTCCTATTCAAATGCAATGTTAATTGTAATACAAACACACAAACAGACATAAACACATGTATAAAATTATCAAAGAACTAATAAAACTGTAAATAAAAAAGGGAGGGCATCAGGTCAAGAAAAATCAACTGCTGTTGTGATAACATGTTCCACTATTATTACAACTGAATTATTTTATAAATTTGAGTTCTATCTATAGTGTAAACTTGGTATCATTGGGTGCATCGATCCATGAGGATGGAGGGAGCACACTACGGGAAAAGGGTTAGGATGGCTCTGTGTAAGACAGAGACAGCCCTCCGAGAGATATACTTCAGCGAATCATCTCAACTTTATTCTAGAATATATGGAATATATAGGATTGACAAGCCTGCGGATGAATCCTAAATTACATTAAGTAGCTCGCTCCTATCACAAGGCTTCATATCTGGCAGTAGAATACCGTAACAGAATACCTAGCTCAAATCTTCTAGCAGGAATCTGTGCCAAGTGTCAAGCCAAGGATAAATCATGCATCAGGCTTAGAGACAGCTTTCAGATACAGTCAGTCCTCCAAATCCAGGGACATTTTCCAGATTAGGATTAGTAGAGACAGGATGTTTTACTGAAAATGGAGGGAGTTTCTATGTTGCCAGGTTTTGGGGAAAAGCTGCCAGGCCATGAGAGAATGCAACCTCGACCAACCAGCAAGATCTTTCAACAGTCTCAAGTATAATATATCAAGCTTGGTATACCATTCAAAGGATCCTATATGCAGTATTTAAAAAAATTGGCAAATTTGGGAGTATGTTGAGAACTCAGAGAGTTACTTGTATTACCTAATAATTCCCTTCCATGACTAATTAATAGCTAGTAACTTTTTCATCTGTTAATATCTTGATGTGGAGTAAATGTAACTACAATTTTTGCTATTGTCCAAAAAATCAAAGTTTTCTCTCTACAACACCCTCATAAAACCAAAATTGCCATAAACACGAAGAGTCTCCACACCATACTAGAAATGAAGTCTCAAACCCCATTAATCAACATAATTCTATGAAGATTGATTGAAAAACCTTTGGTTCCCCATAACCCAATGTGATTCTGGACATATCATTACATCATCAGGTGACAATGAAGAGTAATTCACTGTTTTCAAAATATAGTTCTCCTCCTACTATGTGTTTTACAAATGTGACAAGATATTATATCACAAAGTAATTCTACTAAATCAATGACCCTGCTAACATTCTCCTAGGACAGAATGTTTAGTGATTATAAAAGTGTGCAAAGCAGATTGAAAATATTTTAAAAACAAAAGTGCATTGGTTTTTTTAGCCAACAACAGCTAGTAATTTACAGTTTAAATTTAGCTGTGGGGGGGGGTGGAACTAGCAGTACTCCAAGTACTCAGTTGATGTAGGATTTCCCTCTGTATGCTGTGATTAACATTGATAAAAAAAAGGAACTGCTTTGGACCTCTAGCAGAGCTATAGGGGAAGAGAGCTAGGTGGGGAAAACTATGGTGAATGCTTAGAGAAAGGAGGCGGAGTCAGAGAGAAGCCATGTAGCCCCGCTGGAGCCAGACAGAACTTTACTTGGTAAGTCACAGTCACATGGCTATACACAGATTACTAGAAATGGGTTGAACTAAAATGTAAGAGATAGCTGATAAGAAGTTAGAGCTAATAGGCCAAGCAGTGTTTTAAATAATATAGTTTCTGTGTGTTTATTTCGGGGCTGAGTGGCCAGGAGCGAACAAGCTGCTTCCTTCAACACTCAGTTCACAAGCAATGTGAGAGAGGGTGTGTTTCTCGTTTTTCTACCTGAGCAAATCTAAGGTGAGGCATTACCCGATTTGAAAAGATAAAGCTTTGAACTCCTCACATCTATACTAAAACCTAGTTTAGATAATTTTTGTTTGTGTTGCTTTTCCAAGCCTCAAAATATTCTTTAAAATAATACACGCTCCTCTACATTCTGACTTTAGAGCTACCTGTAGCTAAGATGTGCTAACTGTTAGCCCCTGTGGTGCAGACCTATGTTTATTCGTGATGGAAGACTATTTGATGAGTTGGTATTTTTTTATTCACCTATGAATATTTTGTTATCAGTTGCTTTGTATTTTGAAAAGGAGAAAGCAGATCTATGATATTAAAATATCATAAAGAAATGAAGGTAAAAATTTAAAATCTTGGGTCTGAGCTTGGGCAGTCAAATTCCAGAAGAGTTTACATTTTAGGTTTACAAGCAATTGGATGTTATTATAATAAATTTTTTTATGATGACATGCATCATGCATGTCATAGGCACTCAAAATTAACAATCTGCTTCCCTTTGTATTTCAGACTTTGGCTGTACCAAATCAAATTATGAAAATTAGATAAACTGCATTAGTTTATATTAGTATACATTTGGGAAGAAATATTTATTACAATTATTTCCTCAGGTAGTCAGATGGACTTTTTCTTTGTGAACTTCTCATCAGGCAGAGCAGTAAATCTGTCCCGAAACACCATTCTTATTGGTGTTATTAATTAGAAACCTGGAATCAGATGTTTGAGTGACGGTTAAAAGATCGTAGAAGCAGAGCAGCCAGCCACTGGAAAGTTTTTACCTTATGAATTCTCAGATCAAATAGAGGCTCCTGTCTTGATGAACCCTCATACTGAAAGAGGGAAGTACTATCTCTACAAATTTTTATGCGGAATGGACCCGAGATTCTTTCTCAACCTACCTTACGTTCCTGCCTCCACCTCCCTAGTGCTGGGATTAAAAGTGTGAGACTCCCATGTGCTAGGATCAAAGGCTTGATCCTTCCATTTGCTGGGATCAAAGGCATGTAATCCCAAATGCTGAGATTGAAGATGTTGAGCCTTCTCCACCCAGCTTTGTTTCTCTTTCAGTTTCGTTCAATCTCCTGTACCCAAGGATGGCCTTGAACATCTGATCTTCCTGCTTCATGCTCCCAAGTGCTGGGATTAAAGATGTGTGCCAAATATTCATCAGTAAGACTATAGGATAGGATCATTTCAGGTTCCCTATCTTCAGCTGCCCCAGGAACTAACTGGGGACCTCTCCTTAGGCACCTGGAAGC
>NC_022011.1:8620349-8623342 GCF_000317375.1 Microtus ochrogaster | reverse complement strand
CACCATTTCCTGGCCTCACTGGTTAACTGATGGCTAGCACTTCCCTCTGATCTTCAGGAAAGCATTATTTGTCAGAACGCAAACAAAACACCGCGCACCACTTCACCTTCTGCACAATAAAACTGTGACTCTGCAGTGGGACAAACTCAGAGTTTTCTATACTTCACCAACACACTCAGAAAGTTTGCATTTTAGTTATCCCCACAAATGGGAAGTGTAAAAGCCATATTAAAAATATTAAAGATAGATGATCATTGAACCAGCATATGCTTAAAATTCAAGACTTTGAATGTTTTTTAAAACATTTTACATATAAGTACTGCTGATTCAACATTTGTTATGCCATTTGACTATCCAAAGACTCAGGATGGATATTATGTGAAACTCTTGACAATTCAAGTAAAGTATAATCTGATTTTCTTTCCCCAAACTATTCAATAATAAATGAGAGTTAAAATTTAAATCCAAACAGTGGATTGTTCACGGTACATTATTGATAAGGCACATTATTCTAACATTTTTAAAGGATGATACATTATTTACTGCCTCTACTAGTAAAAGTTCTAACAGGAGTGAAAGGATTAGACATGAAGTAAGACTGGCTTGAGCTTGTTAAACACTCTACAGGTAGCTGGTGTGGAATTGGGTAGACAAAAGGCAAAACACTTGTTCTTCAGGACCCGAGAAAATTATTCTTAAACCTTGCCAGTAAAATGTTTCTCAACAATGACCTACATTGTCTAGGTAAATGTGAACTGTGTAGTAACTACTTCATGTGACTGCCTGTTCACCAGCTGGTTTGTAAAATTCATTGAAAAGCTGACTGATAACTCTTCAAGGTTTCAGAGTCATGTGTACATATACAACTACAAAAAATTAGAGGTGAGAAAATTATTTTGTTTTAGATTAATGCTTTGTTGTCTTTTAAATATTTTTCTTTGTTTTTATGATTTTATCAATTTATTTTTTGTAGTATGTGGAGGGTGAGGCTGTGAATGTGTAGGTCAGAATACAATTCATGGAATTAATTCTGTTCTTCTGCCATGTGAGTCCACAATTAATTCCAGGTTTACAGGCCTGGTAGTGGGTGCACTTCCCCACTGAAATGTCTCATTTTCTTTTGGTTGAGACAGGATATCTTGTATCCGAGGTTTGCTAAGGACTTCCTATGTAGCCCAGCATGAAGCTGTACTTTTAATCTCCTCCTTCCACCTCCAGAGTATTACAGGAATGTGTTGCCACAATATCTATTTTTATATTGGTGCTGGACATAGAATCAAACATGCATGGTTAAGGGAAGATGGACACTAAAAAAGAAATTCACACTAGCTCAGAATTGAGTAAAATAAAGGATTATTTATTTAGGAATAAACTCACAGATCACAGCCCTCTGAATGAACGAGGGACAGGAACCAAATCCAGCAGCTGGAAGAGAGAGGGAGCATGCCTTTTACACTGGCATTTATAGTATAAGAGGCCATGCCCAAGTAGGTGGGTAACTTAAAGACTACTGGCTGTAGGATTTCCTATAACAGTTAAGTGAGAACAGAAAGTCACAACAAAGGAAAACAGGAATCTATGAATGGGAAAATTATAAATAATGATAAAACTTAGTGTGATTTTAATAAGCCTTTTCTGGGAGGTCTCATATGCTAAGTTACTTAAATTAGCCTTCTTAAATTATTTAAAATTAAAATTCATGTAGAGGTCGTCCTTTATTTATATATGGGTTGTAAGATCCAATGGAGAGAAATCTTAGCTTTATATTCAATTTACAATATTATACCAAGTCAAGTTGGTAACACTGATTGATTACAGGTACAATTCACTCAGCTTAACCATATTTTTCCAGTTTTATTAATATTGATGTCTGTATGCATAGTGTATGTGTCTAAGGTATTCTTATGCATAGAGTGTGTACAAGGTATGTGTGTGTGCATGGTATAAAAATGTGTATGTGTGCATGATATGTGTTTGTATAACTTGTGTTCATAGTGTTATGTATACATGGTGAAAGTGAATAAGGTGTATGCTGCATAGTATGTATGCAGGCAATGAGTATGCATCGTATATGTGTATGATATATGTGTATTATTTTTTATGTATGCATGGTGTGTGTATGCCTGCTATATGTATGCAGGATGTGCATATATATAGTATGTGTGCAAAATGGATTTACTTCTAATGTATGCATGGTGTGACATACATGATGCCTGTGTGCAAGGTATATGTGTATGGAGTGTATGTGTGTGTGTGTGAATGTGTATGTGTGTATGTTATAATATGTACTTATGGTGTATGTGTAAGGTGTGTGTATGCATATCTTATATGCAAGGTGATTGTACATATATGGTATGCATGTAAATAGTATATTTGTGTGCAATATATATGAATGCATGTTATATATGTGAATTATGTGAGTGCATGATATGTGTGTATTTATGGTGTATTATATATGTATAATATGCATCGTATAATGTGCATAGACACTACATGCATGTACATAGTGTACGTATGCGTGGTATTATGTTAAGTGTGTGTGTTGGGTTTTGGATCTTTAAAATCTTACTAAGTTTGCCTATCCACTGTGTCATTCAAGACAGTATCTTCACTTATTATCATAAGTTCCTTTGAATAGTCTAACCATAGTCATCACTCCTCAATACACAACTTATGACAACCATTACTTTACTTGAAAAGTGTGTCATCCAAAAGGTTCCCTATTAATAAAATTTTGTTACATGAAAAATGTTCATCTTTTAAGTAGAGTCTGTATTGTTTTCTGGAAATGTAGCCAAGTTGGTATAGCTATAGAAATTCAAAATTTTTACTATTGTGTAAAAATCCAAGGTATCTGTGCCCAAATATTAAATATTTTTTCAAATACTATTAAACAAATGAACTGATAGCAACTCTTGGATATTACAAGTACTTACTATTTTCTGGATCTCTCTCTCTCTCTCTCTCTCTCTCTCTCTCTCTCTCTCTCTCTC
>NC_022011.1:8606378-8619564 GCF_000317375.1 Microtus ochrogaster | reverse complement strand
GGAACTAGCTCTGTAGACCAGGCTGGTCTCGAACTCACAGAGATCCGCCTGCCTCTGCCTCCCGAGTGCTGGGATTAAAGGCGTGCGCCACCATAGCCCGGCTACATTCTAATATTTTAAGTTGTAGAATTTAGAACTTAAAAATATTTTATCCCAAGTATTGATTCTCTCTCCATCTTCCTTTATGTAGATTTTCACAAAATTAAAGCTTTTATATTTTTAATTTTTATAATGCCCACAGAGGCTGGAAAGACAACTCAGAAGTTAAGAACACTTATTTCTTTTGCAGAGAAGACAAGTAACATCTACCTGAGCATTTCCAATTTATCTCACAATCCAGCAGCATATGCCTGTATACCTTAAGAATAAATGGGAAATATTTTACAATGTCCTCCCATATATTATCTGATGAAATTTTCAAAAATTACACTAACAAAAATACACTCACTACCAATTATTAAATATTCGTAGGGGCCATTTCAGTTAAAATTTATTAATAAAATATCCGAAGTCCTTGAAAATTGTAAATTTCACCTTCTAAGATTAAGTGAATTCGTTTATGATTCTAGTAACCATGTCCCAAACCCAATTTCAACAGACACTATTCTCTCTTTGTTCTTAAAATTATTTATTATTATTATAATAATAATTATTATTATGTGCATCTCTATGTAGCTTGATGCCTATGAGCACATGTGCACCATGGTACACAAGTGAATACCAGGAGAAAACTCTGTCGAGTTGCTTCTCTCCTTCCACCTTTACTGGACTATGGATGTCTGATTTCATATCTCCAGACAAGTAGAGCAAATACCTTTACCTGCTAAGCACCCTGCCTGTCGTTATTTAATTAACTGTTGAGATTTTCTGATTGTTGTTGGTTTTTGTTTGTTTGTTTGCATTTTTACTTTTAAATAAGTTTTTTTTTCTGTTTGTACTGTAGGCTCTCCTGGAATTCACTATGTAGCGCAGACCCAATTGTAACTCCTGTCAAGCACCCTGCCTCAGCCTCCTGAGTTCTGGGTTTTAGGAATGTGCCATCATAACCTGCATGACTCTATTCTCCACTTGGGAAATGCAGCTTCACATTTCTTATATTCTTTTTTTTTTGTTTTTGTTTTTGTTTTTGTTTTTCGAGACAGGGTTTCTCTGTGGCTTTGGAGCCTGTCCTGGAACTAGCTCTGTAGACCAGGCTGGTCTCGAACTCACAGAGATCCGCCTGCCTCTGCCTCCCGAGTGCTGGGATTAAAGGCGTGCACCACCACCGCTATATATATTCTTATAAACAAATTGTGGGTTTTGTTGAAAACAGAAAAGTGTCTGGGGCAGAAAATATGGCACAATCTAGGGAGATGTTTTTATGCTTTTCAGAACTACAGTCATAGATCTATTGGTATGCTAAATAATATCACTAATTTTGCTTTTAGTAAATACGTGGATTTTTACAGTTGGACATGCATATCCTTAATAAAATTTATAGTAATAACTTACAATTCTGTAGCATAGCATCTTAAATAAAGTGACAGAAGGAACTCATCCTCACATATCTATGTTACACAAACACATACAAACACTCTCATTGTATACACTGTACATACAACATATACAAAAGCTAATAATAATTATATTAATAATCACTAGCTGGTACCTATTAAAACTAGATATTGCTCATTAGATCGAGTATTTTCTTAGGAATTTATTCATAAGAGAAATTTTAGTTAATTTGTTAGCTAATTAATTAATTTCTGCAAGGTCTTTAGTGCTCAGTCCAGGCTGTCCATGAACTTATGATCCTCCTCTTTCACTTCCCAGGTGTTGGGATTATCAGCATGTGCCACCATGCCCACTTTCTTCTTTTCACCTTATAAAACTGATCCTGCTTTCTCCTGAGATGGTGGAAATTTAAATAACCTAGAATTTTCCCACTTGGTAGGTAATAATTACAGTAATTACTCCCAAGTTGTAAAACTGACCGCATTTTAATTTTCCTTAGTTAAGATGGTACCTGAGAAGTAACTCTGTTTTCATGTGACACAAAAGAAATTAGTAATTATAGTTTAACATTTTTTTTTTGAAAATCATCCTGGTAATTTTTGTCACCTAACGCTTATTAGAAACACATCTCCCATTTACAGATTTCTAACGTAGTTGCTTATAATTTTGCGATAATATGCAACATTTGCTTTTAAGCTCTGTGGGTATCGTCCAAATGAATTTTATTAAATATAGACAGACAATGGAAAGAATTTGAACACTTGTCTTTTTTTTTTTTAATTGAGCTCTGAAACAATTTCAGCATGGGGAGCAGAATTCCTTTAGATAATTAATTTTAAATAGGAAAGGCGTTCTGTCTTTGGTTCCATGGCTGGTTTTATTTTGAAAATAAAAGCATAAGGAATTGCTGCCATTCCTAGTAATTATATGTCATTGATTTCTGCTTTACTGGGTTCCGTGTTTGTCATCAGGTTGCATCTATTACTGTCCTGAACATAGAGTGTCTATTCATATATATGTACAGTCAACATGTAATAGGGAAATGTTGTCTTGCATAAAGAGCTCCCTCAATAAACAAATTTATCTGTGTTAATATCAAATCATGTTGCACTGTATTTATAAGGGTAATAGGACATGGATGGATGCCTGGTGAAGGAAAATACATCACATCTCAAGCGTTCCTGGTGGTGAAGATGTTAATGGGTGACATAACAAAGGGAATTTTACATGACTTCGGAAATCGACTTGGCATAAAGAAAAGTTAATTTCAGACTTGCCTCATTAATCAGGTCTGCTGCCAGCTAAAACTTGTCACCTAAGTATATTGTGCACTATGCTGTTCAATGCTGATGAAGACACTGGCATTCAAAATAGAAATAATTGGGCCTGGTGCTGGGAGGAGTTGGATATGATGTGGTAAAAGGAATGCATTTATACCTGACCTTTTGTATGACTTGCCCAAGAAACCTTGGAGTGGTACCTGTCATGACTTATGGCAGACTAAGGATTCAATACTGTTTAAGTAGTCTTGTCAGTAAACTGCTGAAAGCTAAAATTAACCACAATAGTTCCTACAAACAGGCCTTCACATTGAAGCATGCAAATAGAGGCAAGCCCTGGGGTCTCAATAAAGCAGACACCAAGGAGAGGGAAGGAGGGAGAAGCTGCATCGTGACTTTCAAGCCATTACAGCAGCAAGTGCAACAGAAGGCCGGAATACAACTCAAGATGCTCAAGACAAGAAAGGTGCTGTGCAGACACTAATGTGATAGTTTACAAAGAATACTTTTCTGGATGAAACTTCCATTGCTCCCACTCCACAATGGAGGAATAGCATTATTTTTTTCCAATCTAAAAACCATTGTTAGTGAACAGATTGTGTGTGTGTGTGTGTTGTTGTTGTTGTTGTTGTTTTTCAAAAAAGGGTTTATCTGTAAGAGCCTTGATTGGGCTGAAACTCACTTTGTAGATTAGGCTGACCTCGAATTCACACCTGCCTCTGCCCCTGAGTGCTGGGATAAAAAGCATGAGCCACCACTCCTGGCTAATGAACATATTTTAAAGGTCATTTGAAGTATATTTTTTTCTGTAATAATATTTATAAATTTTAAGTACTTATATTTCAATGAGATTTAGCAAATGCATTCATAATATACCCATTATTACAATCAACATTGATATCATTCCTGTCGACCTGTAAACCTGTCTCATTTCTCTTGTAAACAGTTCTCCCAACAGTCCGGAGACTCAGGCAAAAGGTCATTTTTCTATTCTGAAGCATGAGTTTGAGATCATTGCATAAATAGAATTGTACGAAATTCTTTAAAAATATCATTTCCTTAGCACGTTGTTTGTGGAGATTCCTCCACGTGGTCACATGAATCAAGATTAAGCTTTTTTTTTTTATATTGCTGAGGAACCATTGGGCACACAGACCTTAAACTAAGACCTTGGATTTAACCCCAAACCAAACAGTAGATATTTCAGTTCTTTACATTGGAGGCACAATAAATAATATTATAAACATTCACAAGTACATAAATATATTTCTTTTTTATTATATAAATATCTACAAACATCTTATAAAATATCTAGAAATATAAATTCATAGAGCATAGACACTTGATTGTTGATGCTTAAAAATTGTGTGTGTGTGTGTGTGTGTGTGTGTGTGTGTGTGTGTGTGTGTGTTGTTACATGTGTGCAGTGCTCTCAGAGTCCCAAAATGGGTATTGGATCCAATGAACCAAAAATTCAAACTACTTTGATCCTTCTACTGTGGGTGTTGTGCAACTGAACCTGGGTGCGTTAAAAGAGCAAAAAGTTCTCTTAACCACTGTTATATCTCTCCAGTACTTTAAAATTTTAATAGATGCATAAGTGTTCAAATATTTTCATTCTATAACTGAGCTGCCCCCCTACCAACATTTTTAATTTTCTTCATGTGTATATTGGGGGAGGATATTATATGTGTATATGTATGCGCTTCCAAATGTATGAGTGTATGGGTAACATGGGTTTTTGCAGGAGAACAACAGAAGTTGAAGCCGGATACTTTCCTCAGTTTGCTAAGTCTCTACTTTGAATTCAGAGCTCCTTCATTTTGTGGATGTGACCGCCACCTGTGTTCCTTTTAAGACCAGACCTACAATTGAAGAAGGATGCTAAAAATAATTGCCACTCTAGCTCACAAATCACAATCCTCTACTGGAACAGGGATCAGCAACAGAATCCTGCAGCTGAAAAAGAGGCCAGACATGTGCTTTACATTGGCATAAATAGTATAAGAGGCCACACCCAAGTGGGCAGGTAACTTAAAGACTACTGTAGGTAAAATTTACTACAGCACCTCTCCCTTTTGTTTAAATAAGAAAATTCTAAACCTAATACAAAGTTATATACAATAAGAACAAATATCAAGTATAAAAATTAGAATTACAACCATCATAAACAATATCAAGCAAGACACATGTAACAATAAGGACCAGGATCTCAAAAAGTAAACAATGTATAAGTATATGGTCCAGAGGTAGAAATGTATATTGTAATATGATAAATATCTCCTAAAATTATATCAATATGCAAAATGTCTTACGCATAGGTAGAAGCATGCATGCATACAATATGACAAAATAACTTTGCCTAAGTATACAAATATTGGAGATGAAAATAGGAACATAGTCAATATAATTTAAGTTTGTATCAATATGCAAAACTCTTAAATTGCCCATAAATAATAGTTGTCAAGTATTATTACTCACTATTATTCCTAATATGAGTAAGCTCACACTAATCTATTTTCCCATCCAATTTCCTTTCTATTTTTCTTCAAAGAGATCCCTGATCCTACATAATTTTTCCCAACCCCCAACCCTATACCAATTATAATCAACCCTTAATGATGTCCCTAAGACTGAGGACAAACTTTGTTGGCAGAGGGGATGTCATCTTCTAGAATTACTTCCAGCTGTCATGAGGGTGATGTTCTTTCTATGGGATTCTGTGAAAGTAAAATGATGATTAAGTTCCAAGAATACTGTCTGGTATAACTGCAAATAGTTTCTGAGTATCTGGTAGGATTTTTCTGAGATTTCTATTTGAAATTATGGCAAGAACATTGTAAAAACAAAAAAAGTACACCATTTAAGCTAACTAACCTGGAACCATCTTGAACATCTGGTAACCAAAACAGGTCTTATAGTAGTCCTATCTGCATCATGACATCATAACTACCAGGTGGAGTTGTTGTTGTGGGGCCCCATGTTATTCTTGGAAACTTCAAAGATTACTGCAGGGAAATTCATTGTTCATTGTGGAAAACTTAAATATTATTTATATAGACATATTCATACATATATATTAAATAAAAGGTATGATATAGACAAAAATAGGTATGAAGAAAAGTAAAATATTTCCTAAATTCTTTCTTCTTTATGGCTCATACCAGATGGCTCTTGACATGAGATAGAAACTCTGAATTTTTCTTTTAACAACATGCTTAGATTTTCAGAAGGACAGAGTCATTTTCAACTCCAAAGCAAGCTCTATATAATCATATGTATATATTTAAATGTATATGTTTTGATAGCCTGTCCTTACATGTCATATTCTTTTTCTTGATGATCCTTATGGGATAGTTATCTTTCCTTCTGTCAGCATCCAAATATTCAGGGTCTCTTGAGTTTTAATGATGTGTATTTTCCTGTAAGGACAAGAGTAGAAACCTGGCCCAACCCTATATGGTTTCCTTACTACCTGTATGTTTCTCACCATTGTGGATGAACTGTCATTTCTGTTTCTCAAGAGATTTCTCTTTAACAAAGTGAATATTTATTAATTTTGATGGTATACATAGGTTTTCTTCTCCTGTGGGAACAAGAGCAAAACCAACCACCTTCTCCAATGTAGCATATCTCCTGACTTCCATTGTGAGGTCAACACATCCTTGAAATACACTGGTTGATTTAATTCAGAAGACTTTTCTATTATCCAAATGTCTCTCTACTGCTGGTGTTCCTTTCTCATTAGTGTTAAGAAAATTTAAGGTTAATAAAACATAATGTGATCTATTTCTTGGCGGTATTTTCAACCCTTTCTGTTTGTTTAAAATTCTTTATAGTTTGATTTGATTTTTCTACAGCTTCCTGACCTGAAGAATTGTGTGGTATACCTGTAATATGCTTTATATTATAATAAGCAAAAAACTGTTTCATTTTCTTATAGACATATGTGGATCGTCCACTGCTATCTCTTACTAGGCTAAGAATTACTATAAGTAGACACTTTGAAGGCAAATTTGTCTCTATCTTTTTTTTGTAAAGTTATATTGAAGAAACAATGTGTTAAATCAGTAACTATAAGAGGTCATCCTTTTGGTAATAGAGAAGGCAGGGGAATTCCAGATTGTAGAGGGCTCATAAGGTGAATTACCTAGTTGACATCTCTTGGATCTGTCACCATTCTCCATTTACCAAATTTCTTTTTATAACAAATATAGAATAATCCTTTGGATTTTTCTTTCTTCTTTCTTTATCTTTTTCTTTTCTTCTCTTTTCTTTTGAACTACTTGTAAGTGGTCAGTGTTGTGAAAATCTGCTCAGAGCAGCCTCTAGCTTCTCTGGCTTCTGAGTCGGCCACACCTGAGCCAGTTAGGCTTCAACACCCCACTTGTAGAGAAGAGACATCTTCCTATAGGCTTTGTGGTGTTGCTGTTTTATCCTCACCTTGCCTGTTATCTTATAGGTGCTGTAGTGTTTATACATTTTTGGCTATCAGACACCTATGAATGTTCTGCCAGTGTTCCACTGGCTCTGCTTTTCCTCAAACTATCCCTGCCACTGGTCCCATGGAAACCAACAAAACCGACAAGATTAGTAGGGTATGTGAGGCAGCTGTCTTTAATTCCAGCCTTTCTACTGCAGCTTGTGGTACAGTGGCTGGGCAACAGGATGGATCACACCTCTAGGTCTTTCTTGTTATTATGTTTAAAGCTCTTGTGGCTCAAAAAAGTGGAGTCTTCATACTAAAGGTGACAGCCACCATTTTGACTGAAGTCAGGGGACCTTACTGCCATTTTAACTGAGAGCCAGGTGAGTTTGCTGCCTTCTTAACTGATAGCCAGGTCAGGTGACCAAGTCTTGCTATCTTTACTGAGGTATTCCCTGCCTGGTTCCCTGGTGCTGACTGTTGCAAGTGTGTTTTGCACAGTGGCATGACTTTGGGAGGGCCCACCAAAGCATCTATTTCACCCAATTCCTGTTCATTCTGAGTATGTGTGTCCATACGTGTAGCTTAAATGCACCTATGTTTACTGTTAGATGTTATAATTGTCTGTTCATTGTATTTTATTCAAGACTACATAGCAATAAGTCTCATGATACCTGGGGAATATGGCATTTAAATATTTAATTATTAAAAAGGGTTTTGTAACAAAAAAAGACAAGTTGGCTCCTAGCAGCAGCATTCTATTTCCTCCAAAGAAGGCAGAAGACAAAGGGGCACAAAAAAAATCTATCTGCATTTTGTTTCAACTTCCAAGTGCTGACTACTGAGCAAAACTGCCTTTCATCTAAACTAAAGATCACCAGACTGTGGACAGAATTGCTGGTATCAACAGCCTAGCTGCTCAGGTAAAGGTATGCTTGTTTTCCTACAGATTGCTTAGCCCACAGGGTCTTCTGGAGTCTGGCAGGCCCTGTGCTAAACAGCAAAAGACAAATAGAACCCTCAGGAAACATAGAAGACTGTGAGCGTTAGCTGTAGGTGTTAACCAAGTAAGTTCTCTGTTTTTTTAAATCAATAATTCAAGTAAAAATTTATCCTTCTCAAAGATCTCTGATGAAGTTTGACAGCTGAGAGGTTTTGTCATTTAAAAGGACAGCCTCACCAAACAAATTTCAGTAAAATACAAATTCAAGTTATGAAAATGTATACCTGCAAGTTGTAAAGGTGTGAGGACAGAAACAAGTTATCAAATCTCTCTCATGCTGCCTTCCATAGTCTTAAAAATCCTTTTCATTGTGCAAAAAATATCTGTCACAGGCATTCTTACATAAATATGCTGCTGTTTAAAACTTATGATTTTATATACACCAAAAATTCTTGTGAGTTTCAGGGAGCAAAATTAATGGGTCCACCTTAAACAGTTCAGATACACCCCTCTCCATTCCCTGACTCTGTTTTTCCCCTAAACTGAACTTTGTTGTCTGTTCTGCCAATAACTTAAACAGGTGTAAGAGACACCAGATATTTCCATACCACAAACACTGGACAGAAACAAAGAGACAAGCAACCCCAGAATGTGACCAGCACCCTCAAGCTCTCCTCCCAAGATGACACATGCAAATAAACAGGAAGCAGTCTTGAGAATCTGCTATCTCAATTTCTTTAACCTGTTGTACCTAACCTCCTGCCTTTTTATTATAAAAAAGAGATGGGAATGTAATGTCCTGGCCTGTCCCTTTAAGAGACAAGCCCCACCCATGCCCTTCCCCATCCACTAAGGCAAGTGGATCTTTCTTCTGGTTCTAGCCTGAGCCCCTTCCTTCCTTTCCATCTCTCTCCTGAAGAGAAAGCTGCCTCTCCCCTTTTTTCCCACTTCTCCCCTCCCTCTCTCTGTTTCTCTTTCTCTTTGCCTCTCTCTCTTTGCTCTTCTCCCTTCCCCCTTTTCTCTTTCCCCTCAATAATCCACTAAATAAATACCCACTTTCTCTGCAACACATGCCTAATAGGTCTCCCCTAGCTGTCATCCGGCTCTCTGTTTGGACCTGCTGGCCCTAGTGACCCGTGGACCAATTGAGGAACCACAGTGTTTTACCACTACAGCTCCTCATGACCTCACTACCTGCTGCAGCTACTCGGGGAATGGCACCATTTTATTTTACCATAAGATTCATCCACCCCCTCCCTTCTTCCAGGCTGCCTCCATTTTTCTTTCCTCCCTCCTACTTAACTTTTTTCCTCATCCTTTCTTTTTCTTTCTCACATTCCTCTTCCATTTTTTGCTTCTTTTCCCAACTTTTCCTTCATCCCCCTTTCCTCCCTTTGAAGTCTGTACCTTCTTCCACAGTCTACCCTTCCCCTTTACTCCTCTCTTACTTCGTCCATCCCTCCTCTCTTTTGCTATCCCTCCTGTGTTAGTTAGGTGTGACAACAACAATTAAATTAAAACATTTAATTGGGGGCAGACTTACAGTTGATAGGTTAACAGAGTAGGAAGTATTGTAGCACATAGACTGACATGGTTCTGGAGAGCTTTCTGAGAGTCTAACCTCCAGATCGACAGGAAACAGAAAGTGAGTGGCACTGGACCTTGCTTGAGCATCTGAAACTTCAAAACCTATCCCCAGTGACACACTCCTTCCAACAAGGCCACATCTTCCCCAATAAAGCCACACATCCTAATCCTTTTAAACAGTGCCCTTACTTATGAGTCATTCAAATAACAACCTTCCTTCCTTCCTTCCTTCCTTCTTTTCTCTGTCCATTGCTCCCATTGTTCTTTCTTCCCTCCCCTTTCCTCTTTCCTACTTTCCTTTTTCTTTCCTATCTCCTTTCCCACCTCTCTCCTTCTCACTCCACCCTTTACCCCTTCTCTTACTACCCTCTCCCACTTTCCTTTACTTACTCATCCTTTCTTCAGCTACCCATTCTTCCCTCCCTTCATCCTCCCCCATCACCTCTATCCTTCCCTGCTCTTTCCAATCTTTGCCCTTTATTATTCCCTTTTCCCATTCTTTTTTTGCCTATAGTTTTGTTCCTCCTTCTCCTTACCTTATGCAAAATAGTGTTTCTCATTACCATCATTGCCCTGGTTATTATTATTGCACCATGTGTCATTTAAGGAGTTTTGCTACTTCAAGTGCCTTCTTTGTTATTCAGTGCACAAAACACCAAGTGTGTGGGTTATAGAACTCACCATGCATAATGTTTTGAATGAAGTTTTCATCTCAATTTGCAAAAATGTTCAAACTCTTACCTGATGGATTGCAAACCAAAGGGATATAGACATATGGATGTTGGGTAAATAGGTCTCTATAAGAAGAGAAAGTACTTTCTGCAGTAGAAGGTGAACTGAACAGAAGTGTAGACAATAAAAAAATGCACCAAAGAGGGCAGAAGTTCCTACTTCTGTGCCATCCCACAGAGCAGTTTATTCTATGTGTTTGGAAAGTTCAGACCAGTCTTTAAATTACAAAGGTGTATGTATGATGACATATAATTACTAAGTCTGTAACTTCATTATATCCCCAAGTCTTTTTGGAAAGTTATCAGGACAGTACCATTCAGCATGGAAATATACAGCCTATAGTATTCCAATAATCATCTGTATGTTAATATGAGTTGTATTTCTAGAACAGGTAAAAGTATCCTGACTGCAAAACACAGTATCAGATATCTTGTGTAAATTCAATGAGGTTCAGGCAGCCTTCATTTCTTGATCCTCACTCATGGGTTTTCCCAAAAGCAAAAATGTGCTTGTGAAGTCAAAGCCAAATCAAAGTGCTGCAAAAACATTGGCCTTCCTCAGGAACTCACAAATTCCAAAAATGATATTCAAGGGACAGCAATAGACTATTTCCTAATTGTTCACACTTCACCTTCATATCTAAACAGAAAACTGCAGTCCAATTACAGCTGGGATATGGAATTTAGCTGGCATATGGAAATGACATAATTTAGTGCACTACTCTTTAGGTATCAGCAGGGATGATACTACAACTGGGACCATTTGAAGTAACAATAAAGAGAAAAGAAAATGCATACAGAAGCATATGCATGCATACACACACACACACACACACACACACACACACACACACACACACATTTGGGGATGAAGAGAGAGAAGGGAGAGGGAATAAAGCCAGAGATAGGGAGATAGTGAGTCAGTCCAAATGAGCAATATCTATTATCTGCTAAAATTAAAAGAGATTTCCTACAGAAAATCTAAAAAGGAGATATTTTTCCAATATCAGGAGACTGAAGAAAAAAATTTCACAGTGTCCCTGGTACACTAATACTACTATACAAAAACAGAAGAAACACAATCTTTATTCACCTTTATTCCATGTTTACTGACTTAGCCCATGACCCCAGACTCTAAGAGAGACATTTCTGTGATTTTAATGAGCATATTCAGTCTGTAATGAAACTTCTAAGTAAAATACAAAGAAGTGCCTGAAAGTCAGTAGTGGAAATAGGTAAGATAGAAACTCTAAATACTACAGTGGTTCTGATAGCAAATGTATGTTATTTGACATTTTAAATAAAGAATCTGGTGTTGTTCAGGCTCATTTCAATCTTGCTATATGTCTGAGTATTGCCCTAAAATTTAACCTTCCTGCTATCCACCAAGGGCCAGAATTTTGAGCCTGCATCAACATGACCAGCTTGGTCACATTAAAAGTTTTCTTCCAGTTTCTTCAAATATTCATTTTTTTTTTGCAACCTGAGAATCTAAAAACAAAGTTCTACTAAAATTTTTTATCTACCTACTATGTTCTCAATAATGCATTTATTTCCTCTTCTGCTTCCTTTCTATCCATCATTTTTTCCATCTTCTTTCTTTCTCTCCCTTCTTTGTTTTTCTTCTTCCTATTATCATTACTGTTACTTACCTCAAACTTCCTAGACCCTCCTTATCACCTACAAGATACATGTCACACTCCTTATATGCCAGCCTGCTCCATGACCACAAACTATTACTTTCTAATTAATTTCTTCTCTGCTTCTCTCATTTTATACTTAAATTTTCCCACCATCAACTGGTCTATATGTGAGATCAATGCAAAATTTTTATGTTGGATATTTCACATGCATGATATATTTTATATTACTTCTCAGAGTAGGCTACAACCTTGGAAAAGTAGAAAGAAACCTTTGTCATCTATCACAGGATCAAGCACTGAAGCACTCTACAAAAATGCAATGCACAGACACAGATAAATCTATTTCTATCCATTGATGTGCATATCATTTAAATAGATCTTTTACTCAGAATCTCTAATTCCCTGTGAATCTTTGTCTAATGCCGAAGAAGTCTTGCAGAATATATCCCATTCTGTATTTTATATAGAATTTATATAGTTAAGGACTGGTAAATTGTGCAAGTTAGCTTATTCAGATTGACACAAAATGGAATCATCTGATAGATGAAAATCTCTATTAAGAAAATGCCTCCATTAGAAATGGCCATAGACAAGGCTGTAACACACTTCCTTTACTATTGATAGATGGAGGATGAACCAGTCCATTGTGGGTGGTATCATCCCTAGAATGGTATTCCTGAATGCTGTAAGAATTTAGGCTGAAGCTGGGTGATGGTGATGCATGCTTTTAATCCCAGCCCTCAAGAGGCAGAAATTAGGCGGATCTCTTGTGAGCTCGAGGCCAGTCTGGTCTACAAAAGCTAGTTGTTCCAAAGGAAAAAAAAAAAAAAAAAAGATATATGCTGAGCAAACCAGTTATCACCATTCTTCTGTGCCAGGTTCTGACTCCAGGTTTCTGCACTGACAGCCTTTGAATAAACAGGGATGTGGAAGAGTAATCAAAATAAACCCTTTCCTCTCAAATTTGCTCTTGGTTATAGTGTTTCATTACAGCAATATTAACCCATAGGCAGAAACGTTTTGTTTTTGTTTTTTTTTAAACTTATTTATTTATTGAGGATTTCCGCCTCCTCCCCGCCACC
>NC_022011.1:8523162-8606083 GCF_000317375.1 Microtus ochrogaster | reverse complement strand
TTGTCTCAGTGTGTGGGTGTACCCCTCGCGGTCCTGAGTTCCTTGCTCGTGCTCCCCCTCCTTCTGCTCCTGATTTGGACCTTGAGATTAGGCAGAAACGTTTTGAACAGAAACAAAACTTACCTTCTTCCTAGATCTGGTCTAACCACAGCAACAGATCATAAAGAACCATACAATTAAAAATTAAACATTACTAACATGTAGCCAAACATATATCGAATTGCTTTTTATGGATAACCTAGATATTAATTTGGCAACATAGTATTTGATTCTATGTAACCAAATGCTAATGTTTTGCTTCCTTGCAACCTCAAAGCAGCCTGTTGAATCTTAGCACTACACGGCATCTACAAAAGATCACACTTAGTATTTCCAAACTCAGTCAGCCCTGTAGCTACCCCCCTAAATACATTACTCTTTGCCAAATAAGGGACTCATATATTCCTCTTTGCCATTTAGTTATTGAGCTTTTCTTGGCCAGGCATGCCACCCAGGGCCAGCCTGGGCATGAAGCTGACTATCTGGCCTTCGTTAGCTGAATCTAATCCATTCCCTGAAAAAATAAAAAAAAAAAAAAACAAGCCATAAAATGCATCTGTGTGTTGATTTTATTAGGTCATCTGATTGAGCAGATGCTGATGGCTCTACTAAAGGAGGGTTTCCCCTGCCAACCTTAATTTGTACCGTTGAAGTTTCAGGCAGAGCCCATCAACACTGCTATTTCCACATTTTAACATGGCATTTCAGACCACATAATAATTTCTGTATCAGGAAACCTGAAAGCACAGAGCGATTTTCACCCTTTAGTTCTTATTTAATATTCCCCTGCTTCATATTCTATAGAAAGCACATTGATATATTTGGTCTTTGCTCTGTTCCTGTGTCTTCTCATACCCTTGTTTTAAAGAGATTTCTACAGACAAATCATCATTGCTTCATTACTAAGCTCCTTCTCAAATAGATTTCCAGACGTTTAGAGAAATTGCTTTAGCATTTTTGATAGCAACAACTCTCTGAACAGAGTATCCAGGTGGAAAATTGGCAAAGACAATGTTTTCATTGTTTTTTCCTTAAGATATTTAAATTTTCTCTAATAGTTTCCAGATATGGATATCTAATTAGCAGTTAATTTGTAAGTTTTAGTTTATGTTTTTCAATACCAGGGATTGAACCTAATGTAGGTCTTCCTACTTATTTGTGCATTTCTTTACCTTTTCCGAAGTTCATCAAAGGAGCTGAAAAGGGGGTGAAAAGGAGCAAAGACTTGCACCCCAATAGCATCCTCACACTGAGGGTCCTTGGCTCTGAATCTCTAGCCAGCTGCCTTCTCCAAAAGGAGAAAACATTCTTCAGGATTTCGGCTTCCACAGAGATGGATTAATTACTTCTGGCCCCCAGATCTTGTATTGCATTAGCACTTGGTTAATTGGCATCCCAGTGGCTTACAAAAGTCATATAAATCCAGTGAAATGTATGTGCAGTCAGCTTGCCTAGAAAGGAAAAAAAAAAATTCAATGTGACATGGCTCAAAGCCCTGGGGAATCAATAGGAGTTATCTGGGCAGAGATTTCATTGTATTTATATTACACACCTTGCCTCTTTCAAGCTGTTGCCTGGTTTTCTTGATCTGACATGTGGGAGTGAGGACAAAGCCAAGGTCAAAAACCAGGAGGTAAGCTGAAGGCTGGAGGCATGTTTGCATCTCTGTGACTAGCATGCCCAAACCTGGGAAATGTCTTGGCTATTTCTGAGTCCTCAATTCAATCCCAGTGCTATTTAGCAATAGAAAAAAATGCTATTTTTATCAAAGTTGTGTGGTAGAAAAATCTAGCATGAAACACGTTCACATTCTGTGACATGGTTTCGTTTTTATTATTTTCGACTACAGCATACCTTTCCATAATCAGGTCAGACCAATTCATATTGGGTATCCATTTCCCTTCCTATCCGCTATGCAATTTGATAGACAGGGACTGTAAAAAAAAAGTGAAAAAAAATACGTGAAAGGAGTGACTTTAATAAAAAGAAAGACCCAATCTCAGTACATGTTGTGATTTATGTAAAAATTAACGGGAAATTTTCTAACTTGATGTGTAATTTAACCTATCCATGGGCATACCTTTTAATATTGTTTTAAGCCTGGGTCACTTAATTATTATTGTTTCCTCCTGCTGTTGTGGTATTGTTTTTTTTCTTGGAAAAGGTGGCTGAATGTCTGCTTAAACAACAACAATAAAAAAAAGAAAAGAAAAGATTCATGGGTCCTGTTCAGTTAGGGCAGTATATATTTTTAGATATTTCTTATCTGACTTCAAGAGCTCATTTAGTTGTAGTTTGTGTCCAGCTGGAGGAGGACACAATGAGCTCCTGTGATGAGTACCATTCACTTTAGCCATTATGCCCCGATACAGGGCGGTTATCACAGGGCGGCTATCCACATGGGGCTAATGAGCATAAGAAATGCAATTAGTGTGATTGAGAAACTGAAAGTGTCGTTGGAATCTGGATGAACCATGACTGTGAAATGCACATTGAGTGTGAAAGACAATAACAAGAAGAGACACATCTCATTGACAGCTATGTCTATAACTGTTACATAGTATGGTAGAAATATTAAGTAAAATGTGTCGTTAACACTTAACATTATTTCCTTTGCTTAAGAAATTTGATCCACACAAAATTATAAATTAACTCTGTGACTTCCATTATATTTCTAAGGTGTGATAATACTCTGAAGTAAAATCTGGATTTTCACTAGCCTTTTCAAAGTCTTCAAGCATTCGATATAGGTTAAAGCTATTGTTCATTTGATCACTCAACCATTCACAAAACACTTCAAGATGCCTCTACTTCCTTGTTCTATAAGGATTTTTGATATTTAAGAAAGAGATACTGATCTTGCTATCAATATATGTAATTGAAATCTATATATAATAAAACTATGGCAGTGAATGAAAGTGACGTCATAGGACAAATCACACTACAAAAATCCAGAAAATAATGGAAATTTGTTAGAACAAAATAAAATGGAGAGCCCCTGAAAGGCATTAGGAAGCAATAATGACACCTATAGAAGAGAAACTATACAAGAGCTATGCCAAAGTTGAAAGTCAAGATCTTGAAATAAATAAGAAGATAATAAGTCAGTTTACATAGCGTGGCATGGTCCATGGTCTCAGTCAAAATTTAACCAATTATCTATGTTGATTGAATTTCTGTGAAACAGTGCTATTATTTTAGAAATACAACTAAAAAATTCACAGAGCACATCGAGCTTACAGTCAAAGAGTGACAGAGTGATAACGCCATGACCTTTGTCTAAGATCTCTTTTAATTAAAACACTCATTTGTGCAAGTGTTGTGTGTGTGTGTGTGTGTGTGTGTGTGTGTGTGTGTGTGTGTGAATGTCATGTATGCAAATACCTAAAGAGGGAGTCAGACTTCACGGAGCTAGAGGCAGAGTTTATGAACTGCCAACATGTGTCCTAGGTACCAAACTCAAGTCTTCTGAAAATTAACAAGCTCTCTTAAGTACTGAGCCATCTGTCCAGATGCAATCCATGGATTTCTGATGCATTAGTTTTAAAACAATGTGCAACAAGAATGGGGAAGTCCTTAGATTAAGAGTCCAAGAAGACATCCATGCCCTGCCTGATGCAGTTCTGCTCAGATGGGAACCAGCTAACTGGGGTCCTCAAGGTCCTGACTAATAAGAAGACATCCATATGTATGTCTGGTGCCTTGTGGCATCGGGCACGTGAATCTCATTGTGATAAGCAAATATGTGGTGGAGAAAAAAGAGAAATAGAACAGTCCACGGTGAAGACAGTGAGGAGTAGACTGATTGGGGAGATCTGTTTGCCACCCTGGGCCATGGTGGCACCTGGGAGTGCTGCTGCCAAGGACCATGTCTGGGTCCATGGTCCTACAGTAGCCAGGGTCCTGCCTTGTCAACCCCCTTTATTCACGTATTCATGACTCTGAAACCAGAACCATGGGGGAGATACTGTCAAATTTAGCCAATAATTGGGATAGAATCATGCCCCCATTTGCAGAAGCTTTGGATTTATTTTGTTGTTTTTCTTTTGTTTGTTTTTGTTTTTAGGCTCAGAAGCCTACCTTATTTCAGAAGGTAGAAGCTTAGTTGGTAGAGGGAGAGAGAGGAAGGATGTGGGACCACAGTCTTTCTCCGATGTCACTGCTCTCTTCATTTCAATGGAGCTAACGTATTTAAATGTCCTTCAGCACAAGTCTTAGTTTTACTCTTCAAACTGTACATTTTATATTTCTTTATGGGTACATGGTCTTTTTCAACGGAAATGTGCCTTAGAGTGATCACTAAAAGCAATGTGACATGGTCAATATTCTCTGCAGAAAAATTGGTCTGCCTTAAAATTTACCTTGAGGCATGTTACTGGGACATATTTGAAGACAGTCACTTTGTGTATGTGTTTGTGCTAAAATATCACAATAACAGTCTCTTAACTCGGTTGTAGACCTTGTTCCCTTCTAAACTGCCCTGAGATGCACAACCCGTGTTTCTCTTTGCGCTGTGTTCTAAGATCCTATTAAGAAGACGCTGTTAAGCTCTGCTTATAGCATTTAACACTTTTCTAGTCCAAAGTTTCAAAGTCTCTCACATTCCTCCACAAAGCAATATAGTCATTTTCACCACAGAGGTAATCCCTTCCAGTGCTACCATCTTCTATACTAGTTATGATAAGACACCATAACCAAGGCAACTTACAGATGGAAGGGTTCGCGTCATGTAGTTCTGGGAAAGAGAAGTACAAAACCATAATTTCTGGTGAGTATGGTAGCAAGTCATCAGGCATGGTGCTGAAGCAACAATTAATCCATAAAGAGGAAGCAGAGAATGCACTGTCAATGATGAGAGATTTTGGAAACCTCCAAACCCTCACCTAGTAATATATATCCTTTAACAAGGTCGCACTCACTTATCCTTCACAAACTGGGGACCAAGTGTTTAAACATGAGACTATGGAGGCCATTTTCCTCAAAATATAACAGTGGACAAGAAATACAAGTTTTAAAACATTTTGCAAGTGAATGTAGTTATAACTTTCAAGGAATATGAGAAATATATAGGTGATCAAAATATGAATCCTAAACTATCTATGGAAATAATTTACTAGCATGACTTTCTCAGGACCACTGCAAACATCAACATTCAGAATTAGTTTTCAAAGACCAAATGAGAATGGAAACAATTGCAAATGTCTGGGTGGATGTTTAGAATCTGTTTGAGTAGACTGATGTCATTATGCAGGTGGTCCATTTGGGTGAGGGTAATAAAAGCTTGTTAAATACTTATTTGGAACACAGATTGTTGTTTGAAGGGGTGACTTGGCAAATTTGAATAGGACGTTCCTCTGAAAAACATGGTTCCAGCTCTATGAGGGCTGATTTACCAACCAACACAACAGATCTTTTCAGAGGGAAGCAAGCATTTTGGAAGCCTTAATGGGTATATAGAAGGGCTGTGATTATTAGGAAGTGCTAAAAGCACTCACTGGCAGCTTCTCTAAACAAGAATTAGAGCAACCACAAATAACCAGGGGAGCTGACATTTGTTAGTATTCTGGGAAATGTTTATTCTATAGAAAATGGAAGTCTTAACATTGACTCTTCCAGACAGCTAAAGAGAAACAGTGTAAAATATGGAGCCCAAAGATAGGGTCACCCACATTTCCTGATCTCCTGTGCTCCAGTCATTTTCAAGTGGATTCACTAATGTAATTCTATAAAATAGATTTATTGAAGCCATCCTCATATCAGTAAACTGACTTTTAGAGCTGTAGGCTTAGGAAGAAGTTTAACCCAATACTGAGACGTCCAGGATATCTGTGCATCAGGGACATGCCAGCACGTTCCCCTCTTAATAATATGTTATGGAACAAAACAGGAAATACATTTAAAAATCTCTGAGGTCTCAACTACATGCCAAGTTTCACACACACACAGAGAGAGAGAGAGAGAGAGAGAGAGAGAGAGAGAGAGAGAGAGAGAGAGAGAGAGAGAATATAATGCAGTTAATCTAAGCAACAATGTAATTGATTTAAAGTACTGGATAGGTTTGCTACCCTCTTCTTCTAGCAGATGGGTTTTGGAAGTCAGATAAGATCCATTCAGGGATAAATGAGTTAATCAGACCTTCTTGGCTTCCAGCGAATTCTTTCTAATGAAGGTAGTCTACCAAGTAGACTAATGCTCTACTTCTCTAATGGTGCCCCAAGTCCCATTAACACTAAAATTACCTGGGGAACATTTCAAATAGCTCTAATGCTTCAATTCAATTTGCCCAGAATGGGATAGGTACATTAATATTATTCAAAATTTTCCCAAGTGGTTCTGTGAAGCAGCTATAATATGTCCATAATGCCAAAATTAATCATTTTCCAAAGATTGGGATGCTGAAAATCATAGTAATATTAGCAATGCATTTTTGTCTTCTTTGGAAATAGTACCATACTTACTGAAAAAAAAATATTCACTCTATTCATATTGATCAATTCCTGCTGGTTTTAGGAAGAAGATCACAACTTTGCATGGATGGGAACATGATGGATACGCAGCTGGAGTGTTTCCCATCATGCATGTGAACGACCTTTTCCAAGCTACACAAGTAAGTGTGGAACCATTTCTATATTCGCTTTTGTTAAAGTAAGAAAAGTGTACTTTACCTAATCTTAGGGTTGATGGAAGGCCAAGACTTGTTCCTCCTGAGTACAGGAGGGTTTAGGTGTCCTGGGAACAAGCAGATGAAGTTTATTAAATAGAGAGAGGGTTGTAGAGATAGATGGAAAGAAAACGTGAGTAAATGTATGTTGTGGTTTACAAAATGAAGTGTAATCTTCATACTCTTCTTACCATGGAGGCCTTAAGGACCGATGGCATGAACTAATATAGACAATACAGCTAGCTCCTTTCACCTCATCCTCCCTTCTTTTCTCTCCTGGTTTCCTCTTCCCTTGTTTTCTGTTCCCTTTTTAATAGGAACAGAAGTTATGATAGTTCCATGAGAAAATGCAGTATCAACCTCAGAATTTTTTGCATGGTGATAATAAAGTGAAGCAGAAGTTCAAAAGCAGATTTCCCTGCCTGTCTCACCATGGCACCATTGCAAGTCCCCTTTCATCGTGAAAACACACAGGTATTAAGTATCTAGATCAATTGAAACACCTCTATCATGTGAGCCCCTTTTCTATTGGTGTGATAAAACACCATAAATTAACATATAGGGTGGGAAGGTTTTATTTGGGTTTATGGATCTAGGGCGTTGGAGTTCGTGATGATGGCGTAGAGACATCTCGAGGCAAGAACAGAAACTTGGGGCTCATGTGTTGAAGCACTAACAGAAAATAAGAGAGGGAACTGGAAATCCTGTGAGTTTTAAACTCTCAAATTCTGCCCCCTGGAACACACTTACTCCAGGAAGGTGAGATCTGTCAAACCTTCCCCAACTGTGTCACCAGGTGGAGATCAAGAGTTTAAAAGCCTTGCACTGTAGGGTACATCTTATTCAAAGCACCGCAACTTATGCAATCATTCAGGGAATCAAGAGTTGCACAGGTAACCAAGTTATCAGTGGCTGAGCTATCACTGAAGGTGAAGTCACTGCAGACACTGCCATCTGCAGGCCCACACTGTCATGCTTACTGCCTTCCAGCATTGTCTCTGTCAGCCGCAAAAAAAAAAAAAACAGGCACATCTAATTAGGGTGTCCACAACATGTCTTATCCAGTTGCCTACAACAGGAAATACCCATAACGTTGTGAATAGTGAAGCAGTTCATCTCTGGATACGTCAAATATACTTCACAGTGTTGCTTCCTATTGAGTTTGGGAAGGGGAAGAAAAGGCAAATTCTTTGCACTCTGTGGCTTTGCTGACAATAGAACATTTCATTCCAGATCTAGCATCTCTTCTTCTTCCTAACTAAGAGCCTATTGTCTTTTTCACTCTTAGTTAGTGGTTTCCAATTTGAGGCAGGCTTAAGAATAATACAGAGGTCAAAAAAATTACAGGTCTTAGGGGCAAACCCCTGTAATTCTGATTGGAGGACTCTAGGATAGAGCCTGCAACAGTGTCATTTTAAGAATGTACTAGTGTTCTTTATGCCATTGTGGCCGAAACAAAGAAAAGCAGTACAAAACAGAAAGCATCTATTTTTGCTCATGGCCCCAATGCATAGTCATTTGGCCCACAATTGTAGGCTTGTTGTAAGGTAAAATGTCCTTGCAGGAGAGATGGTGGAGCAGGTTTTAAAGCCTCATGCCAGCCAGGAAGTTAAACTTATGAGAAAGGTGGCTGTACATGATTATCCATTAAAGACCCTGTTAAATTTAGCCAGTTCCTCCAACTAGCTTTACCATGCACATCTCTATGGTTTTCCAAAACTCTATTTAATTTTGAAATTTAGAATCTATCAATGGGAGAAAGCTCAGCTCTTGTGATTCAATTAATTCCCCAAGCCCTTTCTCTTAGAGCTGCTCCTTCATGGACTGGGTGTTCAGTCTGTAACCTCCAGTGTGTATGTGTGGCAGAAACATTTCAAGTCCAAGAGAAAACCACTCTCCTCATAAACCCCGCTATCACTTAGACACCAGTTCTTAGAATACTGCTCCAAAATTTACTAGTTGATTCAAGTCTGACATAAGAGGAGCACCATTTAGCAATGTTGAAAGTGTCGGTCCTTCAACGACAGCTGATGCATAATGTCGGAACTAAGTGAATTGAAGTTCTATACTGCTACTTTGCTTGGAGAAGTTAAAAATGTATGTTTCTCACTGCCATAGCAAGATGTCTGAAGAAAGCATCTTAGGAAACTAAATGTTCATTTTAACACATTTAAGGTACAGCAAGAGTGATAGAAGAGAGTAAACTGAATTGCATCTGCAGACTAGAAGCACAGCAAGATGAAAGTTGCTTCTCAGCTTTTTGTTTATCCGTTTGTCCTAGTCTAGAATCCCTATTCCATGGAGAGGTATACCCTATAGACAGAATGACTTTTATTCATTTTAATTAAGCAATCTAGAAACTACCTCACAGACACTACAGTATGTTGTTTCTTCGGGGATTCAAGATCTTGTCAAGATGACAACCAATATTAAATATAACAAAGGATCTCAGATAATGCAGCAATACTAGGAATCTAGGCATGTTTCTCTTCAGTCAAATGGTTGGACGCTTTCACTTATATAACCAGAAATTTATATTACTTAAAGATGTGACTCAGTGATCATTCATTAAGTCTTTTTGATATTTGTTTTTTGTTTTACTCAGAGTGTTCATACTATGTCTGTACCACATGAGAAAGACAGACCTTTGCAAACAAGGATACTTGCATGTAATTCCCAAATCTTCTATTTATGTAAGTGTGAACTAAATACAACCTAACAATACAATTTACTATTGATTTCATATTTCATAGGTGTTTAACTTTTTTCTGTTTTTATAAAGCAGAGCAGTAATGTTTTTCATTCATATTATGTATATATTTCATTAATTTTTTTTATCTGGTAGTTAGAGCTGTAACATAATTGTTCAAGGCATTGTACGTTCAAAAACGGGGGCAATATGGTTTAATGAAACAAGAAATAAAATGGTTCTTTTTGTTAATAAAAGCCAGACATCACTCATTGCAACATAAATAAAGGTGAAAAGCTATAATAGACAAGACTATGATTCCCTAACACTTCATTCAATTGATGATATAAATAGAAGGGTAGCGGGGGCCAGGAAGTAATTGTCTAAATGCAATTCCAATTATAGAAGCTGTGAGCAAACAAAGTTCATTTTGTTTTCCATTTTCATCTGGATGAAGCTGGCTCCCAAAAGGGCTTCTCTAGAGAGTCAAAGAAGTAACAATCTAAGAATTATTCATAGCCATGTTCTTGATGAAATGCAAAAGCTGAGGTTCCTGGTCATCTGTAAGTTAAGTGAGCAAGGAAATTAAAGATTCCCTACACTTGTGGTCAACTTGGAGATCTGAGTCCTCCGAAATTCTGCCGGTATATCACCTGTGTTAGGAAGGTAATGGATTATACCTACCAAGAAGGATGCCAAGTGGGTGGCTTGACCTGGTTTCTCTCTACAGAGTAGGAGTTGCCCTTAATAGCCAGCTGGAGGCTGTACTTTCACTGCTGCAGTGAAAGTTTTATTCAGGAAACCCTGATCAGAGGAAAATGTTGTTTTGTAGACCCAATGCTGTGAATTTGCCTTCTTACATACTGGTATTGGGACGCTTGGGTCTTATACTTTCTGAAGAACAAAAAATTCTGATGGGTAATAGGAGACGGAAGTTTTCAGATAGTTTTCCATACCTAATGTCTGTCTATCCCCACTGCAGTTCCCTATATAATAATCATAGTGTTAGTCTACTTAGTTTATTTATTTATTTGTTCATTTTAGGTGAGGAAATAGAAACTTAAAAGGGCTGTTTCTTCCTTCCAGGTCACTTGGTGTGAAGCAATAAAACCAGGAGATTTGGATTATCACTTTTGAGTTGAGACTTTTAAGTGTGTTTATCTAAACTTGTTTTTTTTTTAATTTGGCATAATAATTTTATGTAGAACTCTGAAGTTCAGGAGATAAAGAAACGAAGATGTTTAAACAGTGAAAAGTTGTCCACAGATATTCAAAGGCAGCACAGTAGAATAATTGAGAATTGCCTTTTAAAACACTCTATTACATTTACTTTGTGTGTGTGTGCCTGTACATAAGCCATAGTGTGTGTTTAGGTAAGATGAAAACTTGAAAAGAATGGTTAAGAACTGCCTTCTTCATGTGGGTCCTGGGATAGAACTCAGTTCACTAGGCTTGCAGGTGAGCACCCTTATTCATCGAGCCATCTTGCTGGCCGCACTGGGATTATTCTTGATCATTATCACTGTCATTGTTTCTCATACGTCTGGCATTTGGATGTCTGAGTTATAACTGCATTATTCACTCTTTTTTGCATAAAATTATTGGATTCATGTAGGATGCGATCTTTTAATATGTGTGTTTGACTTTTGTTGAAACCGAAACTCTAAAGATTGTTCTCTATATCTGTTCTAAATTACTGTCATGATGTACGAAAGAAACATTGACTCAACAGGCAACCATTGGAAGAAATAAATATTTGATTGTTTAAATAAAGTATCTTGTTTCTTGCTGCTCTTCTTTTTCTTTCTCTTCTATCCTCCTTTCACGTCCTTCCATCAGCATCTCGGAGGAACCCTGCTAAGTGTGCTTTAGCTTTGTTGAGCCTCCCACCAACTCCACAGGCTTTTGTCAGATTCTTCTTCTAATATTTGGATGCAAATTAGTTCACCACCTCCCCGCACTTCTTCATAGACTCCAGTTTCCTGAGACAATCTTGAAAAAAATTAAATGTGGATGTGAGGAGGAATAGACCAAGAGCAGGTTGCTGATCGTAGGAAGAAATACAGTTTGTTCCAAGTCTGATGCCAAGTCCTGTCAATTTTGCACATTCCTAACTTTCCCTGTAATCTCGTGTGGCAATTAAAGCATTTGTCCATCATTCTATGTTATGAAATGGAAATTAGAATGACTGTTTCTTAGTTAAGGTCACCTGCAGGGAAGCAATAAAACCAGGGGAGGGATTTGGGATAATCACTTTGAGCTGAAACTTTTTAAGCACTTTTATCGAAACTTGATTTTTTTTTTTAAAAGTACTGTTCAGGGAATTAGGCTGTGAAGTTTTTGTTTCACTGCTTCAGATTAAGATGGCACCAAAAGAACTACAACCGGACTGCATGAGATGGTGTCTGGGGAGTTCATGAACACGCCTTCACATGTCAAACTTTTACATCCTGAAGCCTATGAAGGTGTCTAGACTTACAAAAAGTAACTCCATTCCTGAATATAATGTAAAGAATCTGTCTTAATCACAAAAGTTAAAGTAGGGTATTTCTCTTTCATAAATGAACCAAGAAATAAACATATTTGTTCTATAAAGTGATGTATTACGGCATGACTCATGATCCAAGACTGACTATGTATGATATGTATGTGTTTCTCACTCTCTGCTTTGGAGTTCACTAAGTAGGCTCCCAGCAAGGAATAAAGATTCGCATGATTCTGCCTCCTCAACATTGGAATTAAAAGCACATATTCTCACATCCTGTTAGTTTTGTGCTGCTTGTGGGAATCAAACTTAGTTCCTTGGGTTTTCAGGAACAAACAAACAGTATATGAAATTAGCTTCCCAGCCCCTGACTCTAATTTAAATGCTGAAATGTGAAGGACACACTAGTATCTTAAGAATTCTAGAGAAGTTTATACATTAATACAATGTGAGACAAGTTTAGTGTCCCGATGTTGTTATTCAACTGTATTTCAACCCCATTATTACACTGACTCTAATTGTAGCTATTATATCCCTGCCACCTTTACCAATGTTATCTATTTATCTTTTTCTTTATATTAAGAAAAATTTGATCTTCAGACTCCATTTGCATAAAAATTTGTATTATTTTGAGTTGTGAACCTGACCTTCAATTCATATGCTAATTGTGAAATTGATTAACAAAATTATATAATCCATTTAAATCTACTGTATTAAAGGATTCAAAAAGACTTTTTCAGAGGGAGACTGAAATCACCTAGGCCATTGTGTTTATCCTGCAATGTCATGCATGGGCAATAGATTATAAAATTTCATATTTTTAAGAACTTAAAGTAGCTAGCATTTCATCCTATTTGCATACCTAATATTGTTCTAAAAGTTTATGTGTATCAGACTATTTGCATTTAGTTTGTTTCATTTTACCTTTAAATTTTTCATGTGTGTTTGAGTGTGTGTGTGTGTGTGTGTGTGTGTGCGCGCGTGTGTGTGTGATGTGTTTGTGTCTTTGTGAGTAGACAGGCATTGCTGTGTACACATGGAGGCCAGAAGTCAGATTCATGTGTTATTCTTCAGGCAACACATATCTTTTTTTTTTTTTTTGTTTTTTTTTTGGTTTTTTTTTGGTTTTTCGAGACAGGGTTTCTCTGTGGCTTTGGAGCCTGTCCTGGAACTAGCTTTGTAGACCAGGCTGGTCTCGAACTCACAGAGATCCGCCTGCCTCTGCCTCCCGAGTGCTGGGATTGAAGGCGTGCGCCACCACCGCCCGGCTGGCAACACATATCTTGTTCGTTGTTAGAAAATCTTTTTCATTCTCTTGGCACTCCCCAAGTGGGCTATGCTGTTAGGCAGTAAGCCCTCAGGATGGATCAGCTTGTATTCACCTTCTCAGGACTGGGATTATTATTATATATCACCATAATCCAGAGCTTCTTCATGAGTACCCAAGACTAAACTTTAGTAACTGCACTTGCATAAGAAGCACTGGTTTAGGTTTTTGTTTGTTTGTTTTTGCTTTGAATGAATCATTTCCCTAGTGTTGTGTTTCAATTTTATATAAAAATTTTCCCTTGTCTGCTTCCAATTTCCAGGAGGATCTATATATGTCTTTCTTGGGGTTCACCTTATTACTTAACTTCTCTAGGATGGCAAACTATAGGCTCAATGGTTTTAGAGACACAGAACTTAGTCTTCTCAGTGGGAAGCCATAGAAACACAGCCCTTCACATTTCTCCAAGAGGAAGTAGCTTACCTGCCCAGTGAGCTCCAGAGGTCTTGGCTGCAGAGAAGGGAACAGCTGCCTTGGCTTTGGGAATGTCTGTCTTTAGGGTGATGTCACCTCCACTGTAGTGGATCCTCTTGGAGTCAAGTGCCTTCCCAGAGCTACCAGCCACACTCTGCAACAGTCTTGATCATCTTGACTGTGTGGATAGCTCCATGTGAGGGGACAGGATGTGTATGGGGGTACACAAACTATGCATTTCCTTAAACACCACTTGTGCCTTAAACCTCTGGCACAAGGATTAAATGTCCCGAGTGTCCGCAGACTTTCCTGTTATTTGACTTATGAATAAAAGCAATGCCTACTGCCATGCCAAAAAAGAATGCATGACCTTCTGCCAATGCTGGGAGATTATTTGTCAATCACTTTCACCGCCTTCATCTTCTTCCTCCTTGTCATAATTCTAGAAGATTGTGATGGTAATTGCTTTCCTGTGACTTCTAATGGAAAGCTTAGCTGCAGGAGAGACATTGAGAAATGAGAAAACTCAGATTTTCCCTTTATCCACACCTGCATAACATTGACAAAATCCCCTATAACTTTAAAGCTGATGTTTGAGAAGTGTGATATTGATTGCCTTATTGCAGAAACCAGTCTCATAGGCTGCCTCCTCAAGAGCATACACAATGTTGGTGGCAAATGATGGATGATTGACAGTTTTATTGTTTTTATTTCTGACAAAACTTTCATTTGACATTAATTCTCCAATTAAGTCCTCTGACCTGCTTTGAATGTAATATCCAGATACCAACCAGAAGCTAGTTTTAATTTAATTAGGCCACTTGTAAAATTTTCTCATGTGGTATGTATAAAGAAGGGAACCTTTTGGCTCATAATCAATTTTCTTGTGTAAATCGCCTTCATCACACTTTATGGCAGTCATGTAGCAATCCAGGTATGATCAGGACTCTTTCTGGTTCAGTCATGCCTGGATCCCATACCTTGTTCTTGCAAACAGTACCACAATCTCTCTTATTATTTGTGCTTCTTGAGTTCTGGTGGAGCAAGGTCTAACTTGCCCAAGACTTGCCCTTTAATGTCCATGAAGAGACAACATTAATTTTACTTTTCATATTCCAAATAAACCTATTAACGAATTCTAGCAGTTACTCTGAGATAGAGAAATAAGAATACTCTGACTTATCAATACCAACATCTTGTGGACTCAGAAAGACTCAAGACACCTAGCTTATTTTCCTTGTTCATGAGTCTCTAGAACAAGGGAGTCAGTGTAACAAGCAAGTAGAACATTAAAACAAACTACAAACTAGACCTTTGATGTAAAAATTGCTTTTATTTTTTATTTCCTATGAAAACACAAATTAACACGACACATAAAAATGAAGGAAGGTAAATTGCATCTTAATTGCATCATAGAAATGTCAGAGCCTGGTGTGGATACATAAAGTATCCCCTTCTTTTTAAGTAAGAAAATAATGATATGATCTAGATCATACAGTCCTAATTAAGAACAGTTCCCAAATCTGCATTTGGACTTAATATCCAAAACATGCTTATGGGTTGTTAGACCCCACACCTGGAGAATGAAGAAGTGTGTGGGGTCCTCTTCATCCCTGAACTATGAGGCAAATACTTAAAATATCATGGCTGTGGAAAGTTTTAACTAATGGAAAGTTGGGAACTCTGCCAGGCATTTCCCCATGCCAACAAGTCAAGAAAACCCCACCTAATATAGCAGAAGTGTTTTATTGGTGATTTCTGCCTGGGCACACACCAAATTTGTTCATAGACAGTGTTTTCAGATTTTCCTGGATCAAAGCTAAGACTATGCTAGTCTTGTGCTAAAAATCTTTCAATATGGACCAATTTTGACATATAAAAGTCTGTATCTCAGGCAATTATAAATGCTCTCCTTGAATGTTTCTCTTTCTCCAGTTTCCCACTGATTTCCCTTGTAATTTTGACTGACATGGCAGTGTTCAATATGCATGGAAATCTTCCCTGTTCTCTACATGTATTCGATCGCTTAATTCTTACAGCATATGTGTTTGCAGATGCATAAACTGAGCCTTAGAGAGGTGTGATAATTTTCCTAATGTTGCAATAACTGACAGATTCAGGATTGCACCCCAGAGACATTCTGTGCTTTTGAGGGTTTTACTGTGTGATCACCCCAAATTTTCATTATAATAGGTTACTCATATGCTACTATAAGAAATGATAATGTCAGTAACTCAGTGACTTGACTGATTCTTCTCCTGAAGCTTACATATAGCAACTATAGTTAATTTATCATGTGGTTTTATAATAGTTCATAATCCTTTTCTTTAAGAAAAAAAGCGAAATCATTATTTAGTTTTACATACCTATTATCTACTGAATAGAAGATTGTATGCCAAATAAACAATACTATATTTTTCATGAAGTCACCCTATTCAACAAAATTATAAAAGGTGTAAAATTCACAGTGAAATGAAGCAGCAATTCAGTATAGGAAATATAAGCAGCAGTCCTATGAAAGGCAGAAAATTCTCACATGAGACATTACACTGGCACTGTGTGCTGCATTTTGTCTTCAAACCTCTCTTAATATGGCTTTCTCTTTGCATAATAATTAAACATACACAAAACACCACATCCCTTATTTGTTTTCTTTATCTGTACATGAAAAATTTATATCAGAAAGAATACATACCAAAATCTTTAATAGTACTTTAGCCAAATGTTATACAATTTTAGCATGTGATTTCACAGCATGATCAAACTAAAGGTTAAAGAATATCCTTCTACCGTGAATTAAGTATTAAATAACTAGTGTCAATCAACTTTTGTGAGTCATTCAGCACTATCAAGTTAAAAAGGAAGCTAGTCACACAGATAGATGTTAGATTGCCACATAATAAACCCGATTATTTATACCACAAAAATAGATGAAATCAAGGTATAAGTGTAAAAAGAGATAGATAAATGAACTTTTCTTTCTCGGTTGTCCAAACAACCTAGAGGCTGATTTCATTTACGTGCATTTGATCATATTCTTGCCCACATTTGTATAAGGAACACCAGATAATTCAGATAGAGTTGTTCAACGGGAAAATGTTGAGTTTAAAATCACTTAAAAACAAATAATTCCAGTGAAGATAAGTTCCTTAGGCTACTTTTGTACTTCTTGACTATTCTCGGCTTTTCCATTGCTCTCCCCCTTATTCAATTTGATAAAACAGAGGTGCAGCCTACAGCTTTCTTACATTTTGGCATTATTTAGAATGAAGTAGCCAGAAGGTTGTATGTGGCAGATTAAAAATGGTCACATAGATTTTGAGACCCTCTCACTGGGAGATGGTTCTTTCACACCTCTTGTTGGTTCTGAACTTGGCTGTGTCTACCCAGAAAAAGTGCCTACAGCATAAATGTTATGACAACAGTTTCATAGGTAACAAAGGAAGACTGTATGCTTCTGTATCATGTAGAATTGCAAAAGATGGTGAAGAAGTCTTACTCCCCTATGGTACTGTGTTGTTTATCCCCCAATCTACCTAGGCAATTGGAAAAACCATATCAAAGAAAAATAGTTGTATAGCTGATTTGAGACATTCAGCTCATTTTACCTTCCATAAGAACCCCACTGTGCCAGAGCACAAGCATTGTGGTCTTTGAAGTGTCCTGACCCAAAGCAAATAATTCTGAAAAGATCTCAAAAAATGGTAGTAATGATCAAAGCCACCAAGTTTTAGTAGAGTGACTCATTTTTTCATAGTAATTAATCACTTAAGAAATAGTTTATTGGTGGTTTTCCTTTTCCTGTTTCTTGTGGTACTAGGAATCAAATTTAAGGACATATGCATGCTATGATGTACTCTACAACTAAGCTACATTCACAACAATCATTACTCATAAAGTTGGATGAACTGGGGAAAAGACAGTGTGTCTTTGTACCCTCTGCCTTATCTCCTTTCACCATTGCAGTGGTCAGTATGGCAATTTACTCAAGATACACTTCTGTCGGTCTGGGGGAACTCTTGTGACTGATGGAGGCTGTGCCTATAACATCAGAGAATACGGAAGTAATATGACACCATAATTTAAGACTCAAAGGAAAGTAAATAGTCCAAAAACATACCTCGTTTCAATCATTCAGCAAAGTGTCCTTATGTTCCTGAGTCTGTTTTTATCAGTGGCACACACAGCTGCTATGGACTCACACAAGACAACCTTTCCTTGAGACTTTCGTCATTTAGAAACTTCTGAAGGCGATTCTAAATTTTATACTATTTAGGAAATCTCTTATTTATGTCACAGCCTTTCTTGTCAAATGAAAATAGCTATCTAAAGATCAACCCAGAGCATCTACTACAGAGTAATTTTTTGAATGCTTCATTTGTATGAAACTTACATTTTAAATAAGCTCTTTCAAGAAATTCAATACACCCTGTTTTTCTTACATCAATACTTCTTCAAATTGTTGCTTCTGTATTATGTTGTTCTCATTTATCTATTCCATATTAAGATCAATACTTTTATAGTTGATTGGTTGATAACATATCTTGATTATGATGCATAGAGTTGTAATAAACACAAGAGTGTCAGTATCTCTTCAAAATACTAACATTATTAAAAGATGAATCATCAGAGAATATGGTATAAATGGAATACCAGCCAGCCTTTAACGAGAATGAGATCCAATAAATTTTTGTAATATGTGTGATTGTATTATGTCAAGTAAATTAAATTTGGCACAAAAGGACAGATACATAGTGATCTCATTCAAGTGTGAAATTATCGAGTCTAGACGTCATGCAGAAATTGGAACAGTGGGTACCTGTGGTTAAGAACAAGGTATGAGAATAGAATACATGATATCGTGGTAGAACATATATGATTTTTATAGTCTAATGTATAGCAGGATATATAGGTCTCAATAATGTGCTATATATTACAAATAATCCAAATGAGAAGACATTTAATGTTATTATCTCAATGAAGTATATTTCTGTGCCTTCTCACTTTACCTCTTTCTCACACTAAACTATTGGGCAATTTATTCAAACATGCATCTCTGTAAATGTCGCAGTGAAATGAATGAGTAAGTGGATCTTGAAAAGCACATTGCAAACATAAAAATAAAATAAAATCTAAGTATTGCTTATAATGAAGGCAATTCAATAGCAGTCTCTTCCAACCTTCCACTTTACATGGGTTTTATTCAATCCTGACATTATGAAGGAATGTTTCAAGGTTCTGTGATCAATCAATACCTGTGAAAACTACAGGACTTCTTTTTCAATATTTGTATTGATTCTTTGAGCTATTCATAAAAGATATTTTGTTCACATTCAACCCTGTTTCTCTCAATAATACCTACAAAATGGACCCAACCCTCTCCCTCTTCTCTCAAACTTTATTTTTTCCTCTTTCCCCTCCCCTCAACTTCTCCTTCCTTCCTTCCTTCCTTCCTTCCTTCCTTCCTTCCTTCCTTCCTTCCTTTCTCCCTCCCTCCCTTCCTTCTTTCCTTCCTTCCTTTCTTCCTTCCTTTCTATCTCTCTTTCTTTTCATTTATTTCTTCCCTTCCTCTCTTCTTCTTCCTGTTTCCTAATATTGTTTTCTTCTTCCATAAATTTGGATTTGTTCTTCCTATATACTGCTGACTATGGGACAACCATATGCTTAATCTCATCTCAGTGAATAGGAAAAACATCCCTTAAAACAGTGATTGTCTTTAAATTCATTCTTCTCAATTAAATTTGCTCTTTTGTAAACGAGTACGAGATTTAATCAAGTTTGTCAATTCTCTATAGTAGAAGCAAACATGTCATTGATTTTAAAGTCTTGAGATCATAACAGAAAGCCGTTCCTTAAAGGTTTGTCCATTTACCATTCAGGCATCCAGCCATTCAAGAAATTTACAAAGTATTCAGATACTGTGAAGATAAAGTAATGAATCAGGACTTTCTGGTATTAAAAATCATGGCTGTGACTAAAATGTAGACATAAATAGAGTTAATGGTATCAGCTATGATAGCCATAATTCCTAAGTGCAGAGTTCCACCAATGAAGAAGGTCCAAAAATGAAAAATAAACTGATATACACGCAGTCTATTTTCTAGACCAATACTTATGCTACACAAAAGCAAGGATGACCTAGATAATTCTTCTTTATGTAAATAATAAATATCTTAGAAAAGTTTAAGGAATGTATATAATGAGCCAGGCGATGGTGGCACACACCTTTAATCCCATCACTCAGGAGGCAGAGGCAGGTGGATCTCTGTGAGTTCGAGACCAGCCTGGTCTATAAGAGCTAGTTCTAGGACAGGCTCCAAAAGCTACAGAGAAACTCTGTCTCAAAAAAAAGGAAGGTATATAATGATAAATATGAGAATACTTGATAGAAAGGAAAAATACTCTATGAATGTTATGGTTCCAGAGGTACACAATTTTTCTATGCCAAAAAGAATTTGTGCTTTCTCACAAGGCCAGGAGAAATCAAAAAAGGTTTAAGCCATGTTACAATCAGTCTTGAGATTTATAAAACACATTTTGAGACTCTGCAAAGAAATGTAGAGTAAAATGTTATGAAAACATTCAAAGAATGAGATTATGAAAGGCTATGTCTAGAATACAGATGAAACAGAAGATGTGGAAGGAGTAAGATGAAAAACAAGACAGAATAGGGAGGTCAGAAATGAAGAAGGCCAAGAACCAACTTTTTGGTTTCTAGCCATAAACAAAGGACATTGAGCCTATAATTAGTGATCCTAGAAAAGCTAAATAAGGAGAACCCAAAGAAAACCATATAGGCATCCTCCTGAATATTAACCTTCATCAGGTGATGAAAGGAGACAGAGACAGAGACCCACATTGGAGCACCAGACATAATTCTCAAGGTCCAAATCAGGAGCAGAAGGAGAGAGAGAACGAGCAAGGAACTCAGGACCACGAGGGGTACACCCACACACTGAGACAATGGGGATGTTCTATTGGGAACTCACCAAGGCCACCTGGAATGATGACTCAGGGCAAACTAAGAAGGGTTTATAGTTTTGGACCTATAGTGGGAAACTCAAGCCTCTTCCTAGTAATGATAATTGTTTTTTCTCCATTGAAGCTCTTTCCTGTAAAAATGATGATCGCTTCTCCTGTTAACAGT
Organism: Microtus ochrogaster; assembly: GCF_000317375.1. Lineage (NCBI taxonomy): Eukaryota > Metazoa > Chordata > Mammalia > Rodentia > Cricetidae > Microtus > Microtus ochrogaster. Next base: position 8,585,321 of record NC_022011.1, on the reverse strand, counting down.
ATTACATATTACTCAAATATTAAGGACTTTCTATTTTCTCAGAATCATTTGGGGCAGTCAGCATTCTAGAGTAGATGAAGTCACAATGGCTAATTTTTAAGAGTCATCTCTTGATTTGTCCATTGCTATCTCTGCTAACAGACAACAATCTCCTTGAAAGCATGCGCCATGGATTCTTAATTTAGCAATGTACTATGTTGCCTTATGACTAACTTATCCCCCTCAAATATTTGCTAAATCAAAGTTGAGTATTGAGCACATGCATGATTTGAAAACCTCAGCCCGGTGTAGGGGCTGGGAGGAGAAGGGTTATGGTTAACTTTGGAGTTAAATGTGATCTTGAAACTAAGAAATAATTTTTGCTCACAAGTTCTTTCACTTTTGTATGTGTTCTTCTCCTTGTAGAAACCCCTGTATTTCTGCACAAAAACTCAGGATATAACCTTCTTCATCTCTTAGTTAATCATAAATTTGTTTGCAAGTTGGAAAAAAAGACACCCATTTGTTTAGAACTTAAAGTTGTACCCAAATCCTCATCTTAGATGAGAAACAACCTGAAGCAAACCAAGAAAATGGAAAACATATATTACAAAAAGACTTGTATATTTATAATGAAAGAATGCAGCTGTGATCAAGTGATAATCAAAAATTTCTTAAAAAACAAAATCAAAATAAAACAAAACAAAAAACAAAACACATGGGCGAGAAGAATAGATAGGAAAGGATAAAACTGACATTCTTTTTTTTTAATAAGAATTTTATTTAATAAAATCTTTTCTCATTTTATATAGCTAATTCGTTCCCACAACCAACCCTTCTTCGGGTTCTTCCACCTTCACCCCACCTCACCTTCCCGTCCACACTTCAGAAAGGCTAAGGCACTAAGGCTTCCCATGGAAATCAACAAAGTCTGACATTTCACTTTGAGGCAACATCAAGGCCCTTCCTGCTATATCTAGGCTGAGCAAGGCATTTCTCCATAAAGAAAGTGCTTCTAGATGCCAGTTCAAGCACTAGGAATAAATCCTGGTCTAGCTGGCAGTGGCCCCACCGACTGTCTAAGCCTCACAACTGTTTCCCACATTCAGTGGGCCTAAGGTGGTCTTATGTAGGTTTGCCTGCTGTTAGGGAAGGGGAAACAGACAAGACCTGCTGAGAAATTAGGAGTTGTGGAGAAGGGAGGGTGGAAGGGGAGTGGGAGGGGAGAATGGGATTGAGGAGAGGAACATGAGGGAATGGGATGTTTAAGAAGGGGGGGGGGAGACAGTGAGGGAGAGAAAGGAAAGAGAAATCTTGTTTGAGGGAGTTAATAAAGGGCTATTGAGAAACATAGTGCTAGGGAAATTCCCAGGAATCCTCAAGGACGACCCAGCTAAGACTCTAAGCAACAATGGAGAGGACACCTAAATTGGCCTTGTCCTGTAATCAGACTGATGACTACCTTAACTGTCATCATAGAATCTTGAACCAGCTACTGATGAATACAGATACAGAGATCTACAGCAAAGCCCTGAGCCAGGCTACCTGAGACCAGCCCAAGAGAGGGAGAAACAATAATTTGAGCAAAGGGGTAAAGACGGTGATGGCGATACCCACAGAAACAGCTGACCTGAGCTAGTGGGAACTCACTGACTCCAGACTGAAAACTGACATTCTGAAGTCTCAAATATTAGTGGACAGGTTTGTAAGGTCATTATTTTCCTCCACCTTTACATGCATTCTGGGAGATTAAACCCAGGTTCTTAGGCTTTCTCAGCAAAAGTTTTTACCCACTGAGCAATCTGACCAGTCTTCGTAATGCGCCATTTTTAAAATTTACTTCTAAGTGTATTCTGCAATGTAATTGTGGGACCTTGCAAAATGAAAGTTATAATGTTCAATTAGTCACATAAAACAATTAAGAGATATTGCATACATACCATTAATTGCATCACATCCTTTCAATTGTTACTTTGCATTCTTTTTTTAAAGGACTCAGTGACATGACTCTTCCAATCAACATCTTTTTAATATACAATGGGCATCTGCAATAACCTTCCACATCTTGACCTAATCTATATCTTCAAAACTGTTTTCATATAATCAGTATGTGCTAGTGTTCTACTATGCTTAATAACAGATTAAGTAATTTCTGGGAAAACATGAATCAATGTCATTTTAGAGACTTAGAATAAATAGATGCAAAAAAAAACCTTTTAATTGGAACTTTCATCTTGCTTGCCCTACTCCCTGTTGAAATGGAAGACATTCATACTCATTTTTTGTGTGACAACACTATGGCTGGGAAGAGAGAGGAGACACTATCAACAAAGCTGCACAGCAGAAGGTCAAGGACATCATCCCTGAACATATCATTCGAGCCTGGCTTAGTGCCATCCAGTGCCAAATTCATGCAAATGACAGAACAGAGAGTTAAACTTTTCCTAGTAAGAAATCAATGAAGCAGAAGACACCTTGATTACTCCAAGTTCGGAAAAACTCTTAAGTTCACCAGAAAAGGTGAAAAAAAGTTTATAGGAAATGTGGTTTTTTATTTATTCATATTTTAATTAGTCTATTAGCATGTGGGGGTAATGCACTTAAATGGGACCTTGGCAGGAAAAAGCACATTTTAAACAATAAGGAACCAGGGGAAACATTGAACATAGCTATTATTTTTGGCAGGAGTCTTTTCTCATATCTTTTTTTTTTCTTTTTGTTTCTCTTCTCTGGTAACAAAAGGGGGGAAAAGTTTAAATGAGAGAAGATTGCACAGAGTTGGGGATTAACATATTTAATTTACATAATGTCAGTGTGTTAAAGACTATGTAGGTGCAGCGCTATAAAATATTCTTAGTTAAAAAGCAGCTCAAAATAGGAACTTCTTTGATTTTGTACGAGTCTCCAAGTTCATTGTGTGGCTAATTTAAAAAAGAACACCATTTTCTTTCCAAAGACAGCACACGATATGCACAGAAGCATTTAATTATTGAGGTAGACATTCAGTTAGTTCTCTGCATGAATCTCTCTCCAGGTGATGGAATGGAGACTCTAATGATGATACAACTTGATCCTCCTGGACCATCACAATGGTGACATTCACAAAGACACAACCAGCAGATCTTTTCACTTTAACAATACAAAGCCATTGATGCTAGAAAGTCTTGTGCATGTGTGTTTAAAGTAGAATCACCAGTCTCTCTTTGTGAAAGGCACAGCAGGGTGTGTAGCTCTGCTTCCTGCACACCACTAATGCTTGCCAACAGCTTTCACTCCAAAAGAGCTTTTGGAGAAAGAACATTCTTCTCTACCCAGCATGCTCAGCTTAATGCCTGTAATGGAACAGTTTTCCAAGAGTCTAAATTCATAAGTGCACCAACTCAAAAATGAATTACTCTTTTTTTTTTATCAATACTTAACTTCCTTTCACTCAGAAGGCTTCAGCTTGAGTTTTTGGTCATCAGTGTATGTTGCCTGCGCAGATGATTCCTTCCTTTCATTTCCATAATTGCATTCATATATACCAAATTTTTTTATCGGTAAATATAATGTTTTTTATTTCTTTTTTTTTCTTTTTTTTTTATTGAGAAAAGGAAAAAAAAAGTTTCCGCCTCCTCCCAGCCTCCCAGCTCCCTCCCCCTCCTCCCACCCTTCTCCCCCTCCTCCCACCCTTGTCCCCCTCCCTCTCCAGTCCAAAGAGCAGTCAGGGTGCCCTGTCCTGTGGTAAGTCTTAGGTCCTCCCCCCTCCGTCCATATCTTGGAAGGTGAACATCCAAACTGGCTAGGCTCCCACAAAGCCAGAAAATTAAGTAGGATCAAAACCCCTTGCCATTGTCCTTGGCTTCTCATCAGCCCTCGTTGTTCGCCATGTTCAGAGAGTCCAGTTTCATCCCGTGCTTTTTCAGTCACAGTCCAGCTGGCCCTGGTGAGCTCCCAGTAGATCAGATCCACTGTCTCCGTGGGTGGGTGCATCCCTCGTGGTCCCGACTTCTTTGCTCAGGTTCTCCCTCCTTCTGCTCCTCACTGGGACCTTGAGAGCTCAGTCCAGTGCTCCAGTGTGGGTCTCTGTCTCTATCTCCATCCATTACCAGGTGAAGGTTCTATGGTGATATGCAAGATATTCGTTAGTATTGCTGTAGGATAGGCTCATTACAGGTTCCCTATCCTCAGCTGCCCAAGGAACTAACTGGGGACATTGCCTTGGGCTCCTGGGAGCCACTCTAGGTTCAAGTCTCTTGCCAACCCTAAGGTGGCTCCCTTATCTAAGAATTGTGCTTACGTGCTCCCCTATCCAACCTTACTTTATCCCAATCATCCTTTTTCCCCAAGTTCCCTCCATCCTCCCCTTCTCCCTTTTCTCTCCCACTTCCCCTTACCCCCATCCCATCCCACCCCCAAGATCCCAATTCTCCCCCCGGCAACTTTGTCTACTTACCATAGCCAAAAGGATAACTATATGTTTTTCTTCGGGTTCACCTTCTTACTTAGCTTCTTTAGGTTCACCAATTGTAGACTCCGTGACCCTTATTTATGTCTAGAAACCAATTATGGTCTGGGTTACCTCACTCAGTATAGTGTTTTCTATTTCCATCCATTTGCATGCAAAATTCGAGAAGTCATTGTTTTTTACCGCAGCGTAGTACTCTAATGTGTATATATCAAATTTTGACCTTATTTTCTTTCCATCTTCTTTCTCTTCTGTGTTTAAATTAATGTTCTGGTTTAAGAATAACAGAAGAATGGGCAATGATGACCCAGAGTTAATGTCACTGAGACACAATGTACATAATTATGATTATTAGAGTATCCATAATAATTAATGGATTTATGCCACCATGGCAGCAAAAACAATGCTTAGTACTCTTGCATTTTTTTCACCTATGTATTATTATGTTTCTTCGAGGCAGATTCAAAATTTTCATGCTGATAGTCTTAGGAAATCTGAAATGACAACTGCTATGCTTTCAATGTGAAATGCCCCTCACAGGCTTGTGTGTCTGAACACTCCTGGTACTGTTTGAAAAACCTGGGAAACTGCAACCTTTCAGAAAGTACCTCCAGGGCTGACTTAGGGCACTAGTGATGAGCCTGGAGAGTTTCAACCTACAGTACAATTTTTTTCACTGCAACCAGCACCATGAATGGAAAGAATCTATCCTCCATAGCATTAACTAAATGATTAATTCTTTACACTTAAAGAAGAGACAAAATAAATCACCTCTATCTTAAGTTACTTTCTCCTTACAATAAGATAAGTAACACAGTTTCAAAAAAAATTGTGAACAGTTGTATGTCCAGTTTTGCTTCTATTATTTACCTCTTTAGATACATGCAAAGTCCACAGATGTACAAACGATTATCAGTCAGCACAATTGGACGACCTCTCTACTTGAACAGTTCTACTGTTCCCATTCACTGATGCTAGGGTCTGGTTAAAGAAGTAGCCAGATACTCTGATTAACAACAAGACTTTTGTCACATCATATTATCTGATCATGCCTTAAATGTTTAGCAATAAAGTTATTTTGAACTCCTTATGTTATTTATTTATTTCGAGTTATTAGATATGTTGGAAAAGCATGCTACATATTGTATTTGTTGATATTGAGCATTAATTATGGTGAGTGCTTAGCAATTTTGTTACATAATTCAGATGAAATGATAATGTGTAAAGTGTCTTATAAGCAATTCATGATGATACTATGGTTTGGTTCTAAATCATTCTGTAAAGAGTAATATTCTGAATACTTGTCTCCTAGCAGGTGGTACTATTTTGAAATTCAACGAAACTTTTAGGAGGTAGGACCCAGCATGTGGAAGTGGGTCACTAGGTCACTAAGGTGGACTTCTGTAACTTACACTTGGACCTCAGTTTTGGCAATTCTCTCTCTCTCTCTCTCTCTCTCTCTCTCTCTCTCTCTCTCTCTCTCTCTCTCTCTCCTGGTCTTTTACCATAAGAAGAGATTCAACCCCATTCTCCCACTGTCATAAACTGAGATACTCACAGGCTTTTCCTTCTCTGAAGGTCTGGATCCACTGAAATAATGAGCCAAAATAAATGTTTATTCCCCTAATTTGTCTCATAATCACAGCAATGTGAAAATAAACTAATACAGAAGACTTCCCAACTCACACTCAATACCACTACTTGGAAGAAAAAAAATGTATTTATAAACAGAAAGACATTAGTATCTAACTCTCACTGGTAGGAATAATCCAGAATAAATGTTTCTATAGATCATACAATATATAGTCTGGTTGTTGTACACTGGTAGAATAAAATACAGAATAACTATTTCTATAGATTATACAATATATAGTCTGTTTGTTAAGTAACCATTATACACCTTCCTAAAAGACAGAAACACCAGTTGATATTTGTTGTTCAACAAACCAGATGCTTATCCATCTTGCCATTCTTGTAAATTTCCTGTAACTCCAGCCTTTATCCTAAGTCCTGTGTACAACCAAAACTTAGCTCTCTTGTCTGGTGTCTTTTCATCCTTTCTTCTCTACTGGGGAATTTAGCCTGACTCACTTTTCAAGACAATCTTACCAAACTCTTCCTTTGTGCATATCTTTGAATTGTTTTAATCTCTGTATTTCCAAAACCATATTTCCAGTGTCCCAAACTATCACATTGTAGCCCTATTCATTGTAAAAGTTTTCTTCCTTGAAAGAGCTGTGCCCATACAGGATAGAAATCACATTTTATCTCTATTTTATCTACAGAATGAAAGTGCTTCATAATAAACACATGCACCTGAATTTGAATATATGGTGCTCGTAGAAAAGCATCTCTATTACTCATCTCCATAATAATCTCCATTATTTTAAATATGAAGCCAAGAACAGTTCATGCAACCCTAACTTCGCTTGGTTTCCCTATGCCCCCTTGCATTTTTGAAGTTGTTTACCAGTTTCTTTTTCCTCTAGCAATATAAATAACTATTGAGTATTTGTATTTATCAACCAAAAGATGTATTTTTTTATGTTGTCAAATTGTATACAACTGCATGTTTTTTACCATGGTTTGTGAAAGTTGGTAATTATTTTGAGAAAAATTGCAGTCAACAAAGATTGTATTTTTCTGCACATACAACTCAAGGAATTAACTCATTCTGAAAAGATTGTGCATTAATCAATAGAAAATATGTTTTCAACACTGGCAATAAAATATCAGCCTAGTTATAGCAATTAATACGTGTTCAACCTTTAAAGCAATTCACATGTATAAATTCATTGAATCATCAGGATAAAAGCAATAAGCAATTTTAGTTTCGTGACTGTGTAACTGAGAAAATGAAGCTATACAGGTAGAAATGATCTGACCCATTCTCATAGCTTAGATATTCAACTTAGAGACTCAGTTACCAAATTTACCAGTGTCATTACAGTGAAGGGAAGGAGGAAGGTCATACAATTTTATAAGAGTTCAGGCATTTGGCTTGCAGTTCTCCATTATAGCAACAGCAATAGCATATTCTACTTTGTTTGTCCTATAGCTGTCACAATTTATACTGATGAGTGTTAATGTGTCCAACCCAAACCTACCTTCTAAATTTTGTTGAGTTATTATGTGAACACTTCTCTAACCTTGGCCTACATATCATTTTGCTATTTCTTTTTACTTTCTTACCCACAAACCCTATTACCAGTGTCCACTGGAATAAATGAGAAAGTACCATATTTACTTCAAAAATTACTTGTCTGAAAAGGTTCTATCCAATTGTCTAAATGCAGTCATTATTATCTTATATTCTGTAAGTAACTTCTGAGAAACATATTGGTCACTCCATTTACATTATTCATTTTCTAAGTGTGAACTGTTAGTGTCATTTTACTCTTTCACTAATATGAATCCTTACAGATATAAAATGCCTTCATCACATCATCACCTACATTGTAATTATCGTCATGGTGACACAGTTTCACTAATTAGCCTACGCTAGCCTGGAACTTCCTATGTATACTGATTTTACCTCAAACTCACAGAGATCCACGTACTTCTTCCTTATGATTTATGGGATTAAAGGAATATTTTATCATGCAGGCTCTTAACATAATATTTTCAGAACTATGCAGTTTGGAGTGAAAAGACGTACTATTTGTCTATATTCAACTACTCTCCTTTTAAGAGACGACTCTTGGTCTGTTTGGAGGCCTCATGGATGTAGGATGCTTTACTATATACCTCCATCATACCAGGCAACCTGAGTTTCTCATCATGATAACAAACCCAGCAAAACCATAAATTCAGGCACACTCTATAAGACTACTCAAACAGGAAATAATACCCAATATCCCTCTCTAGCCAAACCAATTGTACTCTACTATGTAGAATTATAACCTTATTATTATAACTATATTATTGTCTTTATTCAGATATTAAACATGACTTAGCCACCCCTCCCTATTCCCCCTGAGTTAAACCTGCAAGGTATCTCAGTGAAAGGTTAGCCTTGAAATCATCAGACTGATTAATGGCGCTTGCTCTCACTAACACACCATCTAACCCTGAGAACTGGAAGATGACAATGATTACAAGAAAAGATTTGATTTTAATCTTCCTTTCTCTCTCTGCTTCTTGCATGCTAACCCTTGCACATGGCTGCTTCTGATTCTTCAGTTTTCTGGTAAGTATTCAATCCTACTATTTAATCCATATTTATCAAGATTAAATAGATATTAATCTATTTATTAATTATTTAGAGCTTGTAAATAATTTTAGTTTTCTTGATTCCTACCTTTTAGTTGCCAGAAAGTGGGATTCCTAATTTTTGTAAAATCATAATGCCCTTTACTAAATTTTTATGTGTTTCCATCTATCTATCTTTTACCTGCCTATCAGTCTTCCTGTTTTTCTCTTTGCTACTGGTTCTCTTTTTCATGAGAACACTGATTAAAACATCTTGGAACCCCAAAAAGTGAATTTGATTATCTTGTTTTACCGTTGTGTAAATTAAGATACATATTAAGAAAATCAATAGTATCGATATTGATAACAGTTAATATAGATAAATATATAATTAAGTACTTTTATCATTAAAATGTGAACAACCATAGTACATATTACATAGTTCATAGATAAACAATCTGAAGCTCAGAGATATACATATATTACTGGATGTCACATGGTCCCAAATACATAATTTTAAAATGAAAAAAATATTAGAGGCATTTCTGACATTCATGTAGTATAACTTCATGATTAGAGTCACATCATAAGGAATTGTGTACATTAAAACTATATTTCAATTAACAATTATCATTCTAGCACAGTTTCATTATAATTTAAATAGATTACTATGTTTTATTAATATTTATTTTGTGGTAATTTAGTAAAATAAAGACTATAATATAAAATAAGATTTATAGCAGTTTAATCTCTTGAGTCATGAATTAATAATAAAATAATAATTTTATAGATCAGAAATGTTTAAAAAAGGCTCCAATCATGTCCTACTGCTATTAACTTCAGAGGTAAGCATTATTTTATTGATACAAAATGATTAATATATTATTAGTAACATTATTGGATTACTTCTTTAGATATTTTGAATTTATCAAAAATATTATAGTTTATGTAATGTTACTATGTCAAGTAACTGGATTAATCTTTCAAGGTCCTTGATCTACAGAATGTTTCCAATGTATCTTCACATTGGAAACTAATTTCTATAAAAATTCCAGGAAAAGAAACTAACCTGTCTTGACAAATGGCAACAATAAAACATGTTCTGGCTTCTCATTTTTATTTCATGAAGAGCAATGAGTAAATGTATAACCAGTTAGTAGTGGAGTGTTGAATAATAAATCCTGTATTTGTAAACAATCAAATAAACAAGCAAAGAAAACTTGTAGCATCCATATTTATTGCTAGCAGACTATCTTGGGCAATAAAATATCTTTATAACACTTGTTTTGGTTTAATTATGTATACATAGGGGTTCCCTAGGAATCCAGCATAGTGAATCAAAATTCCTGGAACTAGAGTTATGGGTAATTATCAACCATCCAAGATGCATTCTAGAATCCTACTTTGAGTTCTCTAGAACACCAGACACTTAACCATTGAATCACCTCTTCTGCCATATAATTTAATAAATAATTTAACCTTTATTTTGTCATCTATAAGTTTAGTCTGAAAATATAATTAAATGAAAAAGTCAATTAAAAACTTTTAAGAATAATTAAGCTGAAATTGGACTCAATCTATGTGAGCCTTTATTTCCATGGTTCTGATTATTAAGCTAAGAAAAAGCCAAGAAATAAATTTCCCTAAAATATTGCCATAGTAGATTAAGATAAATGGGTAGACTACTTGTACCTTTATACACTTTTATTTACATCTCAACATTCCTAAATAAACGTCTCCTGAGTCTTTTAGTGTTCCATAGTGGAGTTTTACTAGTTCCATTCTTGTCATATTATTAGAATATTTCTCAGCAATTTTATATATCTTTCCATATTTCATATGGCACACACACCATAACATTTCATTTTGATAGCAGTTTCAAGCTTTTTAAAAATTTCTCCTTGCCAGGCGGTGGTGGCACACGTCTTTAATCCCAGCACTCGGGAGACAGAGGCAGGCAGATCTCTGTGAGTTCGAGACTAGCCTGGTCTACAGAGCTAGTTCCAGGACAGGCTCCAAAGCCACAGAGAAACCCTGTCTCGAAAAACCAAAAAATAAAAAAATAAAATTTTCTCCTTTGTTTTGTTTTCTAGTTTCCTAACTATTTCGAGACTGCTTATCTTACTTGAACAGTTCTATGTAGTAATTTTGAAAATTCTGTCAATTGATATTGTCTAGTAACTACCTTGAAAGTCATACTTAAATGGAAAATATTATTACTATAATTGCTATACAAAGCAAGGTCAATATGAACAGGAAGATACTACTTAATAGCTGATGATCTGAGTTAGACACCTTAATGTTAAGTATTTCTTTTATAAGAGAACAGAGGAAAACTTCCATGTAATGGCTGGTTAATGCATTAATTATGAACTTGGGAAGAAATGAACATCAAAAAAAAATTATGTGATCCTGGTGACCACACATTTTTTTAAAAGATCTTAATGAATTTTAAGCTTTCAAATTAACTCACTGTTCTTTTCGCAATTTAGTCAGTGGATTGTACAAGATGAAAAGATGCAGGTCATTTTATAAAGAAAGGTATATAGGCTGAAATTTATTTCATCTAGGGCCCATTAATATCTGTGAATGGAAAACAACCTGTGAAAATTGTAGAGCTGTAATTAGAAATGCTATGTGCATGATTCTCTTTCTGAGTAGAAATGCTATCTGTTTAGTTTCTGTCCAATAAGCAATCCCAAATGCATCCAAGTCAGACTGCTTTTCTGGGAAAAACTAAATGAGTACAACAAATATTAACTACTTTTTATTTTAGTTTATTGCAAGTATGGAAAAATGTAGCATACATAAATTTTATTTTTTTCCAATTGAGATTTTACTTAAAACATTTAAAATTCTCACACACAGATAAATAGTACAACAAAAATTTTATATTTAGAAAGCAATTGAAAATTAGTTGGTAAAATAATTTGTGATTTGTACATTCATGACTTCAGATTTCTGTAAAGTCATTTACAGAATGACTATTATACAAGTTTCATAAATTTTTTATGAAAACCTCATTATTTAACACTGAATAACATAATTATTATATTTTCCTTATTTTGTCTTTAAATATCAATACGTTGATTTATTTACAGAAGTTTAAAGTTTTACAGTATTGTATGAAAACATAAATATTTATGAAATCCTATAAATATATATTTATAAATATGTATGGCCATATGTTCTTATCTAGCTGGTGTCCCCTGTAAGAGCAATCACTTTTTATCAAATATCAGGTGTTAAAAGATGTGTGATCTTCTATTCGGTTCCATTGGTCCTCCTGTGTGTTCTTATGCCAGTACCAGGCTGTTTTCAGTACTGTAGCTCTGTAGTAGAGTTTTAAGTCAGGGATTGTGATGTCTGTGAAGCAAAAAATTATCAAATGGAAAAAAAGAACAAGTGGTGCTGGTATAACTGGATATCAACATGTAGAAAAATAAAAATAGACCCATATCTATCACCATGCACAAAACTAAAGACCAAATGGATCAAAGACCTCTACATAAAGCTAGCCACACTGAACCTTATAGAAGAGAAAGTGGGAAGTACACTTGAATGTATTGGCACAGGGAACCACTTCCTAAATAGAACCCCAGCAGCACAGATACTGAGAAAAACAACTAATAAATGGGACCTTCTGAAACTGAAAAGCTTTTCTAAAGTAAAGGACAGGGTCAACAATACTAAATGACTGCCTACAGAATGGGAAAAGATCTTCACTAACCCCAAATCAGACAAAGGTCTAATCTCCAAAATATACAAAGAACTCAAGAAATTGGACACCAAAAGATTACATAATCCAATAAAAAATGGAGTACAGACATAAATAGAGAACTCTCAACAGAGGAATCTAAAATGGTTGAAAGACACTTAAGGAAATGTTCAACATCCTTAGTCATCAGAGAAATGCAAATCAAAACAACTCTGAGATTCCATCTTACACCTGTAAGAATGGCCAAGATCAAAAACACTGATAACAATTTATGCTGGAGAGGTTGTGGGGCAAAGGGAACACTTCTACATTGCTGGTGGGAATGCACGCTAGTACAATCCCTTTAGATGTTAGTGTGGCGATTTCTCAGAAAATTATGAAACAACCTTCCTCAAGACCCAGTAATACCACTTTTGGGTATATATCCAAAGAATACTCAATTGTGGCACAAGGACATGTGCTCAACTATGTTCATAGCAGCTTTGTTTGTCATAGCCAAAACCTGGAAACAACATAAATGCTCTTCGAAGAAAGAATGGATAGGGGCTGGAGAGATGGATCAGAGGTTAAGAGCATTGCCTGCTCTTCCAAAGGACCCGAGTTCAATTCCCAGCAACCACATGGTGGCTCACAACCATCTGTAATGGGGTCTGGTACCCTCTGCTGGCCTGCAGACATACACACAGACAGAATATTGTATACACGATAAATAAATAAATAATTTAAAAAAAAGAAAGAAAGAATGGATAAGAAAAAATGTGGACTATGTACACAATGGAGTACTACATAGCAGAAAAAAATAACGGCAGCTTGAATTTTGCAGGAAAATGGATGGAGTTAGAAAACATTATTTTGAGTGAGTTAACACAGACACAGAAAGACAATTATCAGATGTACTCACTCATGGGTGGTTTTAAAACATAAAGCAAAGAAAGCCAGCCTACAAACTACAATCTTAGAGAACTTAGACAACAATGTGGACACTAAGAGAGACTTACATAGATATAAACTATATTTGAAGTAGAAAGTATAAACGGACAAGATCTCCTGAGTAAATTGGGAGCATGATGATCTTGGGGGAGGATTGAAGAGGGGAGAGGCAGGGAGGGGAGCAGAGAAAAATGTAGAGCTCAATAAATATGAATAAAAAAAAGCAGTTACTCTTCATCCTCTCATGTGTTAAATGGTTCTTACCATTTGCTCAGTTATAACTGTTGGGAGGTAAGACAAAATGAAACAAAAGTGGTTTAATTGGAAGTAGACACTTTATTCTTTCTAATTTTAAAGCTTAAAAAAATATTTGCCCTTCTAAGATTGTGAATCACTCACTGCTAATTGAAATATAGCCTACCAGAGATAAATCATAACATTTAAAGCATTAAACTATTTTGTAGGTACACGGGTTTTTGATATCCTCTAAAGAAAATTTGGCATCCATATGTACATCATTGTTTCAGTGTGTCAAAGTGACAGCAAAGAAGTTCAGAAATGTCGGGAATTTTAGGGATACACAATTACATTGAGATTATTTCATTTCTCCTTCTTATTACAATCACTGTCAAAATAATGGTGTGATCTGTGTTACATTCTCATTACAAGCTTGAAAGTATCAGAATTTTAATGCCTTGCCTTCTCAGAGAATTTGAGACAATGTAATACTACACTGACCTTTCCAATATTGCAAGGACATGGTTTGAAGAAAACCACTTTTTAAAATGTGTATTTATATCTTCCTCCTACCCCCAATCAGTAACCACTTTGCCTGATTTAACTAGGGAAGGTAACAGTAGAAATTGTTCAATCAGACAAAGTAGAACAGGACATTATAATTATGAATGTATTTCATAATATTTATTATGAATATATAAACACAGGTGTCAAAACACACATGAAGATCATATAGTACTGAATAGATGTAACAATTTGATAGCTTGGAAGTATTACAACTAAAATTTTAGAACTTCAACCAAAATATTGAATTCTCTACTCAAAACATTGAATTCACTGTCAGTTTAAAGGGATGTTTTTCCTTACTTTCATTGATGAATACTAATTAAAACTAGGTTGATATTCTTTGATATTCTTTAAGTATGTGATTTAAGGCTGATTGGATTTTTTTCTTGAGGGGTATTATAAAGAATACTAATGTCTAAAGTTAATCAGGAGCTTATTATATATACCATGTAGGTGAGAAACTGAGGTACAGAGATATGCACATGTTGCTCAGCAGCATTGAGTCCAAAATCTACCATTTTAAAATGAGAAAATTATAGAAGAGTTCCTGTCACACACTTAGTGTAAGTTCATGGTTATAGTCACGTGATATGGTGGTATTTGTTTATAGGAAATCCATGTTTCAAGTAACAATTTTATGATGCTTACATAATCTTATTGTACTAAAACTTTGGTAGACTGATATATGTTTAATAACTTGCATTTTATGTTAGTTTAGAAAAAGAAAAACTTCGTTCAGATTTGTAGCACCTTAAGCCCTTGATTAGTAGACGAATCATGAAATCAAAAGTGTATGAATAAGGAATGCTTTTCATAGGGTCTCTTGTGTCCTATTGCATACATAAGGATTATCTTGTTGTATTATGGTTAATATATTAATATTGCATATTATAATTTCTCCATATATTAGGCATAACATGCTAGACAGATATTGCTGTAAATTGTAAAATAAATACAGAGAAAACTTTGCTATGAAAGTCGAAATGTTTGCAATTATTGAATTAAATATAATTTATGCATTTGCTAGCAAAATCTCCTCATTATGCTTTGAGAATTAGAAGTTGAGTTGGTGCTAAAGAGAGCAGTTTATTTAGGTTAAAGAGCTTTAAGTACTCCTTTAGTTTCACTTTTATTGAAAAATGAATGGTAAAAGAGTTCAACACAAAATCTTAACAACTTTAAGCAATCATTTGGCATTGCATGTCTAATTAAAACTTCTAACTAAATTGATTTTTTCCCAGCTTTCCTATTACACACATACCTATTTTACAGACAACAAATACAGATTTCAAAATTTTATATAGATTTTAAAGACTATAATTTCTTGTATCTTTATGGATTTTGATGGCTTAATTACTGTGTTATTGCTGCACTTATCAGAAAGCTTTGAAAAGTGTTAATTGCTTTGTACTTTAGTTATGAATTCATGAAAAATTTAACATTTTCTCTCAAAGCAAGTAAAATCCAGGTTTATGATGTTACATAAAAGTAATAAAATGATTTAAAATTAATTCATAGGAACTCCTAGTCTGTTAAAAACATCCATATGATACATAAAATGTATTTTGGAAAATTCCACAAAACAGTGATTTTAATTAGAATATATCAGTGATTGAGCATGGGGTCAAATGTGTTTGTGTGTGTACCTGACATTTGTACATTTATAAGTTATTTGACCAGAATTGGAAAAAATTAGGGGAAAGTAGTAAGTCAGTGTGTAATGGGCTTTATAAAGCAATCAGATTTTGCAGCCTTCAAACTCAGGTCCCAGTGTGACATGCTAGTTCTTGGCTCCAAGCAGGAAATTCTCCCAATAATATTTATAAGAAAACTTCCAGAAATTGGGAATGCACTATTTTGTGATGTGGTTTTATGCACTATTTAATACAGCTATACTTTCATTTAAAATAGCCTTTGTTCTTAACTGAAAAGCAGTACTTAATTAAGCTATGTGTTTTATTTTAATTAATTACTTCGAGGGCTGCTTGTATTATTAACTGCATCTCTAAGCTAAAAATGAAGGAATTTATACCACTAATGTGTATACACAGGAACATAGGAACTGAAGGTATGGATCTTAATAGAAAACATTAAATGGAATAAGTTACGACATAATATTTAAGCCAAGATATAAATATTTATAGTCTTCTTACAGTGTAAAAATACTCTTTAAAATCTATAGGTAGACATTACCTAATTAATGGGTTATATACGAATAATGCCATCATAAATTTAAAATACAGTAAGATGGAAATGCACTTAATTTTTCAAACCTGTACTACTGCCCTTAAGCCTCACCCAGCCACTATATCACTGCTTATCACCACCTCAAAGAAAATTGAGGACTGAGCATTTAAAGTCTGGCTTCTACTGTGTGTTGTCTTCTGCTTCATTATTACTAAGCAGTCCAAGTACATTTAACCATAAAATATATATACTGAAAAGGCATATATGTCTGACTACATACCAGGGGAAGATTTTTAAGTCAAATTTCTGAGGTATTATTCTTGTACTTTAAGCTCCACATCTTGCTACTCACAATGATTGCAGCTTCTATTCAGATATTTGCATGCCAAGTTTTAATGCTTTATGTATTTTAATTATTCTATCCTGTTACCTACCATTGTTATTTTTTCATGAAGAGTAAAAATCCTAATGTACGGGACTGGATATTATTGTCTTTATAAAGGAATAACTTTTTGTATGTATTTAAATGCCAAAGTAAGTCAATCAAACTATAATTGACTCTAATTGGGACTCCTACAAGCTCTTCATATTTTATAAAAAGTACCTGAAGTTAAGAAGAGGTGAAAATTCAACTATGACTTTAAGTTTTCTAATATTTTTAAGAAAATAATTCTTTTAAACTGGGAAAGAAAAATCAAAAGTATTAGCCATAAGAAACCAGAGATAGTTCCAATAAAAAATAATTCAACTGATTGGTACAATATTTTTACTGTTTAATTGATTTTCTTACAAAATGATTAAAAGTGATAACTTTTGTTATGTTTAGGTATCTAAATGATTTAAAAATACAGTCTCAGGATGAACATGAAACTCAGTTCCTGGAATGCCTCACGCAAAGTACACAACAGAGATACTGCACGCTAACGCTCACTATGGCACCAATGTAATAGCTAAAGAATGGAACCAGTCCAGATGCATCCAACAAATGACTATATTTTAAAAATGTGATATAATATGTGTATATATGTATACATTTAAATATATGATATGCATGTTATATGTATGTATATATGTACACATATGTATACATACAATGGAGTTTTATTTGACCATAAATAAATGAATTGTGTTATTATGAATATGAAAGAACTGGAATCACACACTAAGTGAAATTAAACAGATACAGAATGAAAAATAAATAAATAAATAAATAAAACAAAAAAAACAAAAAACACACTAAACCATGGGTGAATCCTCCAGAATGAATAATGTACTGTGTACACACACACACACACACACACACACACACACCAATGCCAGCACTTGATATGAATGCAGTAACAACAGAAGTTTAAGATATTCTTCAGCTACACATTGACTTGAGAGTCAACCTGAGAGCCTGAGATATATGAAATTCTATTTCATTTATTTTATTTTTAAATTTATTTATTTTATTTATTTATTTTTTAAAAATTTCCACCTCCTCCCCTCCTCCGATTTTCCTCCCACTCCCTCACTCCCCCTCCCCTTCCCTTTCCAGTCCTAAGAGCAGTCAGGGTTCCCGCCCTGTGGGAAGTCCAAGGTCCTCCCTGGTCCATCCAGGTCTAGGAAGGTGAGCATCCAAAAAGAGTAGGCTCCCACAAAGCCAGTCCATGCAGCAGAATCGAAACTCAGTGCCATTGTCCTTGGCTTCTCAGTCAGCCCTCATTGTCAGCCACATTCAGAGAGTCCAGTTTGATCAGAGGCTCGTTCAGTCCCAGTCCAGCTGGCCTTGGTGAGCTCCTGTTAGATTCTATTTCATTTTTAAATTTTGATCAGTGATCTTTCTTGGGATAGGGAAAGGATATAAGATGAAAACACACCCCTGCACACACACGCTGTAGTTTGGATATAATGCCCCCAATAGCATTGAACATTTGAGTATTTGGTCTCCAGTTGATGGCACTATTTAGGAAGAAGTTTGTGCGATATGACCTTGCTAGAAAAAGGATACTACAAGCCAGGTGGTGGTGGCACATAATTTTTATTCCAGGACTTCGGAGGCAGGGGGATCTGATGGGTTCAAGAGCAGCCTGGTCTACAGAGTGAGTTCTAGGCATTCAGGGCTGTTATACAGAGAAACCCTGTTTCTAAATATCAAAAAAAAAAGAAGAAAGGAAGGAAGGAAGGAATCAAGGAAGGAAGAAAAATTAAAGAAAAGAAAAAGAATGTCACTTGGAAAAGGATTGTACATTTCCAAAATTTGACACCATTCCTAACACATGCTCTGTTGTTTTTAGTTCCAGAAAGTTTTAAGGCTTTTAGTTTCTGTTCTTGCCACCATGCCATTTCTTAGCCATTATGAATCTTAATTCTCTTGAAATATAAGATCAAAATAAACTTTTAATTTTTTATTGCTTCCTTTGGTCAAGGTGTTTTTTCACTACAATAGAAAAGTAACTAAGTCAGAAATTGGTCCCAAGGACTGGACTAAAGCTCTACCACAGATTACCATGTGAGAGTCTGTTGTTCTTTTGGTTTTGTTTTCCTTGGAGGAAAGAAAAAGTATTGGATTTTGAACTCGGAATTCTCTTGAACATTTTACGCAGAGCTTAATGAACATCTACTTAGGTGCTTGAAAGGCTGAGAGGCAGAATATTATTTACTGACATCCAGACCATTATTCCGACAATTTGGCAGCAAATGTGGCTACTTTCGGCTCTTGTACCAAGAACTTGCTTAGGGTTAAATTAGAAAATAACTGACTAATCTCCTTGTCAGAGTAGATTTTAAGACAGCATAATATTGATTCTGGCATCGGGCATGGCATATAGTCATTAGTAAACACATTTTTTTATTTTTGCAGGTCTAAAATGAGAGAAAGCAATTAGGACAAGACATATAGACATTACACAGTTTTGTAATGGATAAAGGACCAAGAAACTTAATATTACAAGTAAGGTTTTGCTGAAAGAGATAAAAGAATTAAGAATAGGCTGATGTGGGAATCCCTTCTGTATGCTATGAATATGTTTTATTATCATTTGTTAATAACAAAGCTGCTTTGGGCCTATTATAGTGCAGAATAGGGCAAGGCAAGAATTATAGGCAGAGATAGAGTAGAAAAGAGGCAGATTCAGGGAGAAATCATAGCCCCTGAAGGAAATAGATGCCAGGGAACCTTACCAGTAAACCGCAAGCCTCATGGTAAAATACAAAATAATAGGAATGGGTTAATTTAAAATGTAAGAGCTAGCTATAAATATGCTTAAGCTATTGTCCAAACTGTATAACAATAAAGTTTCTGTGTGATTATTTTGTGACTGGGTGGCCTGGAAATGAATGAACAGCCTTTCTTACAGTAGGCCTGATGTACAGTGGAGCAAAGGAAATTGTGCTCCCAGGACAAGATCTCTTCTAGCTAAATTTTCAAGTTGTAACAGGAAAAGTTCCAAAGAATAAGCTAATATGCTACTCCTAGAAGAGAACAGGAAACAAAAGCTGCTGCAAATGTTATTCCTGGGGACTAGGGTCTATCGTAAACTTGTAACTGAACTGGGTGGTATTGTCCATTTGGTATTACCTGCAGAATCATCAAGCATATGAGAGTAAACAGGTTATAGAATATTCTTCCATGTTTTCAGATATCCTGCCAAAACCAGCTGTATAGCAGGGAGTCATTGCACGAAGTCATTGTGTGAACTATGGAAATAAAGTCCAAGTTGCACTGAGGAACTCAAGATGCTGGCTACATCAAATCTGTGGGGTACCCACTGCAAATAACTGTATATAAAAGGTGTAATCAGCCTGAATGAGAGGAAGAAGGCATGAAAGCTGGGGGAATGAAGACAATTAAGACTTGCTGTGGTATCTTTCATAGAGCAATATGGTTTTTGTTTGCTTTGCAGATTTGTATTCTCTCACTATGTTAAAATTCCACCCATTTGGAATGGTAATATATATTCTGTGACATTGTATATTGGAACTTGGTCATCTGCTTTGTAATTTTACAGGGAATTACAATTAAGAGTTTTCCTTGAATGCCGGGCGATGGTGGCGCACGCCTTTAATCCCAGCACTCGGGAGGCAGAGGCAGGCGGATCTCTGTGAGTTCGAGACCAGCCTGGTCTACAGAGCTAGTTCCAGGACAGGCTCCAAAACCATAGTGAAACCCTGTCTCGAAAAAACCAAAAAAAAAAAAAAAAGAGTTTTCCTTGAGTTTCAGAAGAGACTTTTAAACTGTGTTGAGGCTAAAAATCCATGATGGCTTTTGAAGCTGTACTATATACATTTTGCATTTTGATATAGTCATAAGACTATAGTGGCTAGGGAGTGGAATGGAGTGGTTTGAATGAGATATCCTCAGTAGTATTTGACACTTGAATATTTGGTCCTGAGTTGATGGTACCATTCTCATCTTCTGCTCTTGCTCCCATGCAAAGTACTTTTATGGACTTAAGGCTGCTGAAAATATAGGTCCAATATAATCTTCTTCTATAAGTTTCCTTGGTCATGTAGTTTTACCACAGAAATCACAACATAAATAATGTACATATATACACATTTGTAATTCAATTATGCATATAAACTTCACAATATGGATTCATAGCTAAATTCTCTTGTTACAGTGAACATGCAAACATGTAAGAAGAAAGAACTTACCATACTACTCTGGTCCTCACTCTCCTGTTTGTACATATAAAACATATGCTGGTATACCTATTTAGCTATATTTTTGAACATTGTTTACAAAAAACAAGATGATTGGATCAGTTGGAATGTACTCATATATTGAGAAGCCACATTGTGCCTTAAAGAACTCACATTTATTGTGCTAATTAAATTTATATAATGTAAATTTATATTAATAGAAATCTAAAACATTGAAATGCTTGAGTAAAAGAGATTTTATTTTTTCATTAATAGCTTTTATCTTTTAATATGGTAATTGATAAGTCACTTTCTTTGCTCCTTTCCTTTCTTGTCTTAAATATAATTCTATAGTTGGAAAAAACACAGGAAATTACACCAAAATAGCACTAATTAAAATTCTCTGGTCATAAATCTTCTCAAAGTTTATCACTATAATCTAAAAGATGTTTCTCCATGGAAAAAATTATTTGTAAATTTCTAATCGAATCCACAAGAACGGTTTCGTGTAGACCTGAAGATGACTCTGTGTTGTATAGCAATGTGGAAAATGTAAATTGGGCGGTAGTAGCACATGCCTTTAAAACGAGCACTCAGGAGGCAGAGATAGGCAGATCTCTGAGTTAGAGGCCTGCCTGGTCTACAAAATTTATTTCCAGGAAAATTCCAAAGCTACAGAGAAACCCTGTCTCAAAAAACAAACAGCCAAATCTGGAAACGTGAAATTTTTCTTTTTAGTTTATAAAGATTGAAACATTGACAAATAAAGGCAGATAGGAGCATCAATAGCAGGTATATAAATCAATAAACAGCAAATTAATAGTACTTTAATGGGTTATATATTACATAAAGAAGGATGTTTTGGTTTAATATAGAAGGAGGAGAGAATTCCTTTATAAAAGACTCTTCATATACATAAGCACTAAATTGCAGTATTACCAGAGAAGTGAGGTAAGGCTGTTTTCTCATATTTCAAGTAGAAGAGTGAGCTGTTACTCCTTATGTTGACTGGTTATCTCTATAGGTGGTTGTTGATGTGGAATTCCCCTCTGTGTGGTATGAATATGCTTTATTACCATTGGTTAATAAAGAAGATGCTTTGGCCTATGACTAAGAAGAGTAAAGCCAGGTGGTAAATCTTCACAAAGATATAGAGAGAGAGTAGATAGAGTCAGATAGATATGTATCTGCCAAAGGAGGCAGACTCCATGTAGCTGCCCAAAAAGCAAGAGGTAACAAACCATGAGCATCATAGTAAAATATGAAAAAAATAGAAATGGGTTAATTTGAGATGTAAGGCTAGCTAGAAATATGCCTGAGACATTGTCCAAACAGTTCAGCAGCTATTATAGCTTCTGTGTGATTATTCAGATCTTTGTGGCCAGGAAATGAACAAGCAGACACTGTTTTGAGTTTGTAACATGTGCACTTGGATAAGGATAAAGAATTTAACACTTAAGATTTTTGTAATGTAGGTCAGATCATTTTTGAGATTGTGAACAAGAACATGCCTGGCTCTAAGCCTGAGGTATATTGATTGATGACTCAAAAAAAAAATACAAATCCTTCTCAGTACTGTGTTAGAATGGAGATAAATAGAGACTATCTGCAGGCCATAGAGTAGTTACAAACTATGCTCTTGAACTAGCCAAATATTGTATGAAATCTGAGGTTCTTGATTCTTAGAAAAGGGAGCCAATCATGTCTTAGGGCACAATTGTAAATATCCCTTTGCATAAGCACATTAATGATCAAATATTAGATTACCCTTTTGTGACATTTTCTGAGCTTTAATTTTTATTTAATTGAAATTATGTTTAGACTGATGTAACATTTAGAAGAGTGACTCTGTGAAGGACATACTCTCTGTCTTATTAAGTGCATAGTTATCCTACACGTTAACATTTAAAGACAACAGTGCTATCTGTTAAAAGAGTTATAGATTTTATTTTGAGATATAAAAATTAAAATTTATTTATTAGTCATCAGAACATGGAATGATTAACAATAGACTAAGTCAATGTACTCTTTTTTTTTCAATTTAAAAGATCTACCATAGAATGAAGTTTAACCTGATATGTCTTTATTTCCTCTTAAGTTACCAATATAAAATTTATCATTCAAAAATCTAAAAGTAATCATGTCTGAAACTCTCAAAAATCTTTGCTCTTTCCCATTGACTGGTGAATAATCATGAAACTTACCCAGCACTATTTGACACTCATCACATCATGCTGTCTCCTGTTCTTGAAGTTTGGCATATGTCTTAATAGTTTATTCATGATCATCATACTATATTGAAATTACATTCAACAGACCTATGGCAAAGTCGCTAAAGTATGTCTAGTTTGTGAAGTTTGGGGGAGGTCTCCAGAACATTTTAATTCTCTCACCAATAGTGAGAAAGGTGCCATTATTTCTATACCACACAGGAGAAAATCATTCTTATAAGAAGCATTCATTTTGGACAAACTATGCTGACTTTGACATAGACTCACAGTCACAGCAGAGCAAGTTTAATGGCTGAAATGAGGTACCTTATAGATTTCATGACCCAATTCAGACTACCCTCCTTTTAAAAAGTCTGAAGTTAGAGGAGGTTATTAAACCCCTTGGAAATAGAGTTTCAGTGTTCTTCATTCTACTTATTATAAAATAAGGCACTTGTGTTTTTGAAAGGTCCATCATTGCTATGTAAATATGAACCCAACACTATTTTAATAGGAGAGAAAAGATTCTAATGTAATAGTACACAGATTTGTCACAAGGGATTCAGGGTTATTTCCTTGCTGTTTTGCTGCTAGTTGGCTAAATTGTTAAGAATAATAATTTATAAAAAAACATAAGTAATTGTTCTATTTTGTTCCAGTTGTAAGAGAAGGCTGCATCACCAGCTTAAATAAAATGATACCACCAGCAATGTTAAAATTAGAGCATAGCATATCAAGACTGAAGCTTAAATGAACAGGAAAACCCCTAGGACCTGTAGATTTCTGATATAAAACCTAGAGGCACACACCTCAGGAGTGATATATTGGTTGTTCTATAATACACATCCTTAGTTCCTTCATACTTTGCTTCTTGTATCTATGATTTTACTGAATTTTATTAATATATTACTTGATGGTATAATGTCTATTATACTATATGTACAATGTAATATAATATACAGATGGATTCATTTAGAAAATTTGTGATATTTACACAGCATAGTCAGGCAGTGGCAGTGCATGCCTTTAATCCCAACACTTAAGGAAGCAGAGGCAGGCAGCTCACTGAGTTCAAGGCCAACCTGGTATACAAAGTGAGTTCTACAACAGTCAGAGTTATACAGAGAAACCCAGCTTGAAAAACGAATAAGCAAACAAAACAAACAAAAACCATAATTATTTATGTGTATATATCTTATTTATATTTATATATGCATTTCTTAATTTAAACTCTTCAACAGTTCCTGGAATTTTATATATTCAATACCTGTTGTTTTGGCTTGTTACAATGAAGGGAAAGAAGATGATGGTTCTAGTACAGCTGAGGATTATAGAATGTACTGACTAAATCACCTTGTTCTAAAATTTGCTAATGAACCACTATAATGCTATCACTGATTCTTATTTTGTAAACTCCACGTCACAGCCCCGAACGTCTTTTCTTTGCTCTATTCTCATCCTCAAATACGTTGAAACAACTGTCAATTTTTTTACAAGGAAGAGGGGAAAATAGCCTGGTCAGGTTGTGACTAAAACTATTCTCATTTATGTGATCTCTTTTATTAAAAAGGTCTTCTAAGCTTTCACCCAAGAGCCAGGCTGGATTAAAGTTATTTGCTTTGAGCTCAGAATATGAATTGCTTGCTCTCATTCCAAGACCTTGTCTACCACTGGCAGCAAAGATAAAGTCTAAGGTCTCACTTTCTCTATAGAATTTATCTCTTTATCCTCAGATAAATTGTTTTAATTAAAATAACTTAGTGACCCTTTTCTTGCCTCTTTAGCTATAGGATTTTTTTTTAAAGGCTCATATTTGCTTTTGGATTGTTAAAAAACTGTACTGAATGTTTTTTCTCATCAAAATATTTTCATTTTTTTTCAAATTCTTTTCATCATGACTAGACAGTTTAGAAAAAAAATTAGTAATTTATATAAATTAACGTCCAAAACTTGGCACATTTGAAACATGAATGTTTCCCTATGTTTGAATGCAAAATTTTAATGATAGTTTAATCAAATTAAATGAAAAATTAGTTAAAAGCTATATTACTAAAAAATTTGAGATGATTTTAATTACTTGTAATTCATTAAAACTATTTTAAGATTACATTTTAAAATCAACATTATTTTATTATATTATAAGAATTGTGCCTGTTCAAAATAATAAAGAGAATGAGTAGGTTTTATAAAGACTCATTATTTATTCATCAAATCAAGAACATTTATTGAACCACATAGTTTACCAAGAGTAAGCTTTGTGTGTAATACAGCAATAGAGCAGTAACCGGTACTAACATATTTTCTTTCTTGAATAATCATATGTCCTTATGAGAGAAATGTGCCTTTCTCCCAAATTTGCACACCTAGCAACACATTTACATTTGTTAATGGCCATGTGAAGAAAGAAATATGTTCATATTCACGAATTTCATACTGAGATGGAGATGGAGATATTTCCACAGCAGCAGTAGCAACAGCAACAGTTGATAAGGCCTCATATAAAAGTAAATTTAAACTGAGGATTTATCTTTGTTGGAGTAGGTATAAAGGAGAAAATTATTTCAGACAATCAAAGTGGCAGGTGCAGAGTTAATGGAAGGTACTCTAAACAATGATGAACAAGAAAACCATTAGTACAAAATATGGATATTGATAACCTGGATCAAAGCATAGACATTCCTAAGTATATTGAGTACCTTTCTTGTTGTACAAACAATTTACTTGAAGAAAATTTCATTTTTGCTTACTATTTCAGAAGTGCCAGTCCATCTTTTCAGGTGTATGTTGGACCAAGCAGTTCACAACATAGCAACTAGGGAGAAGACAAGAGATCCAGAAAGAGATAAAGAAAGATGCAGCTCCCAGTGACCTGCTCCCTCCAATTAGGCCACTCCTGTTATTTTTTATCACTTTCCAATATGCCATTATATCATAAATACATCAAATCTTAATCAAGTCATTACATTTGATGCCTCTTGATGAAATTATTACAGGAAACATTGGAAAAGATACATCCATAGTTGATCTAAAATTTCCCTACAGTATCTTAATGTAGTCAAGATAAACTATGATAATTTTGGCTCCTGAGAAATTGTTTTTACACCCATATTCTTAAACTAGTGCACAAAAATCATTTGAGAGACTCGGAGTTTAGTTCCAACTCCAATTATCAACATTAACCAATGTTATATTTGTTTAGAAGCTTCCAATGTTTAAATGAAATATCAAATTCTAAAAGAAGAATGGTAAGGAAAGAATTTTCTGCAATACAGCTTCTGACACATTCATGAGAGGGTAATGCAAAGTTTTTCATATTTATTAATGAGAGAAGAAACTAATACTTTTAGAAAGATCGGAGTGTTAAAAAGTCACATTACCCCTTTTCCCAAAAATTCAGCTATAGTGAGGTAAAATTTTGAGGAAGATTAAGTGTTTGATATAAACAGGTCACACTTGGCATCACTCTAAAAAATTCAAGAATATATACCACACAGAAAATTAATATCTACAAACCTACAAACTTGTACTCTTACAAAGGCCAGAAGTCGACATCAGGCATCCTTGCTTCATCTAAAAATTTAGGAATTCATATTTTATAGTATATATAGTGAAGAAGTTGTATAACAAAGAACTGGAGAAAGAGAGAAAATGGAATTGAATGGTGGTATAACTATTGTTTAAAATGGTAACAGGACATTTAAACAAAGCATATCTTAAGTTATTTAAATGCTGTTCAGTTAGAAATATCTAGGTCATGATGCAAATATTTCCCTGTGTACATTTCAAGAATAGTAAAAGTTGCTAAAAGTTACAGAGAAAGTGAATCAAAGCTTCTAGTTATATTGAAACAAATAGCTACCTCTAAAGTTTTCTCATTGTAAGTATAGAGATACAAAACACAAACTCTCACTTCTCCAAGGTAGACAAGTAAGTGTAGCTGTCTCTTTATTGAAGCTGAATTAGCAGTTCACCTGCTCTGCATTGCTCTCATTCTCTTGAGTTTCTTCCTTAATGTCTTCTCTGGAATTAATATGATATTAGTGCATTAAGAAGCTTTCAATGTATGGAAGTATATACTCCTTTGAAGGGTCAGAATGGAACACTCCAAGAAAGAAAGAAAGAAAGAAAGAAAGAAAGAAAGAAAGAAAGAAAGAAAGAAAGAAAGACCAGAAGGGGATTCTGCAGAAAAGCATTCTATCCAGATGAAGACTCTCAAACCACAGTACAAGGAGTCACCACTGTGTTTTGTCCTGTCGTATATCATGTTTTGGTTTTCTTCACAAACACACAAACAACTTTGCTTGTTTGCCTACTGCCTTCCTTGCTTACTGATAAGCTAAAGAAATTCAGAATATTGAACTGCTATTCATTCTTTATTGACAGCATCTGGATGAAACCAATTAAGACTGCTTAATCAATAATTATTGAAGAAGCAATGGAATAGATCACTGTTATAAACAAACTTCAAAAGAGTCGCAAGAGGGATAATTTTATGAATCTTTTAGGTCTTTAGTTATGCATGATTACAATAAGCATAATTTGTCTTAATAACATCTGTGCATAGCGGTGCAAATCCTAGAAAAATAGGCACAAGATTGGTGGAGAAGTCAGTCTTTATTAGGAGCCATTCAAAAGAAATATAGAGATGATGGGCGGAAATTTGGTTTTCCAGAAGACAAAGAAGAATCTGAAGGTGAATTTAGCTAATATTGTCAGGAAAATTAATTACATGCAACACACTTAATCTATTTTTCAATAATAATTTTCAATGGATTTCACTGAAATTCTATACATCTATATTTCTCATGCTGTTTTCTATCACTACTTTACCTTAAAACTGAGAAGAAATAGGCAAGTTTCATTACAATGTGTTCATTAATCTAAGCTTACATGGAAGAGAGAAATTAATCAGTAACATATGATATAAACACATGGCAGACTTTGTCTAATACGTAATTGTTCATCTAATATATCAATGTTAGGTTTTACAATTTCTCAATTTCACATGTTTTCTATAAATTTATAACTGGATTTGATATTAGTTCTATAACTTTGTGGTGAAATCAAAATCATATACACATCAAAGTATATTTCTCACTGTATTTCTGTATCTAAAATTCTCCTGATCAAAACATATTATATTTGCCAAAATCTTTTGAAAAATTTGCTAGAAATTTTTGAAAAAATAAAGTTGTTGAACTCACATAATTCTGATGGAAAGATGTGTTATTTGCATATGTACAAGAAATATGTGTTTCATACTATATGAGTAGAGTCATTGAAATGAAACATGTAATATAAATATGATATATACAGAGACATATACACACACACATATATATATATAAAGAAATAGTGATTTAAACCCATTATTTATGAAACTTGCTTTGTTATTCCTATAAAATACACATCTCCTCTATCTTAACATTCTTGTTATTTAGTTAGGATTTGTTGTAAAAGACTACGATGATCCGTGACTAATACCCATAAAACACAGGATGCCACAGCACCTTACACTGATAACCAATAAGTGTGGATATTACCAAATGTCCCCAGAGGAAACTATGGAGTGCTTGATCAACATTGTGATCCACCACACCAAAACAATGTTTCTCAAATATTTCAAAGTTAAAAAAAATTCTGACCACTATCAAAACTAATTAGAG
This sequence comes from Microtus ochrogaster, assembly GCF_000317375.1. NCBI lineage: Eukaryota > Metazoa > Chordata > Mammalia > Rodentia > Cricetidae > Microtus > Microtus ochrogaster. Next base: position 8,556,560 of record NC_022011.1, on the reverse strand, counting down.
CAGTGGTTCTTAACCTGTGAGTCATGACCCATTCGAGGATTGCATAGCAGAAATCCTGCTTCCAGATGATTATGTTTCAATTCATAACTGTGCCAAAACTACTGTTATAAAACATCAGCAAAATAAATTTATGGTTGGGGTCACCTCTGCATAGCAACTGTCTCAAAGGGCCACAGCATTTGGAATGGTTGAGAGCCACTGAAATGGAGAAATGTTGGTACTTCAAAAACTTGTGTGAATGTAAAGACTTTAAATTCTTCTCAAAATTAGTTTGATCTGTATTTATTTTTATGGCTGGCGGAGATTGTAGCTCAGTGGTAGTATAAATATTTAACATGGTCAAAGCAGGGCTTAAGGCCTGAGTTCAACCCACAACACCAATAAACACAAACAAGCAAGCAAACAAAATATAATGTATACAATGTGTAGTGTTCCTGAGACTCTGAGGGATTTTTTTTGCTTTTGGCTTTTTTTTTTTACAAGCACACTTGATGATGCTCATGGAATTATAGCTTAATTTGCAAATATACCATGAGATGATGACAAAAGACATTCTCAACCCTTTGGAGGATGAAAGGCTGTGTTTCTGAGTCACACATTGTAATGTGTCATAAATCAAATAATAATATATTTATAACTAAAAGTGTTGTTTCATTAGATTCTTAATTAATATCATGATCCATAAGAATGGACTAAAGAATAGATGCTAGTTATTTCTTTAACATTGCTCAATCATCAGAGTGTATTCCAGAATCATTGAGTCATCAAATTCCTCTTCTTGTTTTCCTTCCTTTCTTTCTTTCCTAATTAAACAGCTTTAATTTACAATAAAAAAATAGAGAAAAGAAATGAAAAGGTCTACTCTGTCTTTTCTAATAAAAACATATTAAGGGGAACCAATTTTAAGATAAGGCTTTGGAAAACACAATGTTACTTATATATTTATGTTAATAGGCTGATACTATTTATTCATAGGATGAATGTTTCTTTTTTTTGACAATGGTGAATTCTCCTATTCTTAACTTATGAGCAGCCATTTCACATAGTCCAGCTATGGCCTATGTTCAAATCTTGATTGTTTGCGAATGGATTAGCTGCCTTGTCAATTACCCATGTGCACTTGGGGATGACTCATAAAGTAACTGAACAGCTGTTTACACATCTGTCTTCTCCCACTCAGCATGGCATCCCCACAGAGACGTTCCCCTTCTAAGAGCTTATACAACTGCAACTGCTCATTTGAATCCTCTTCCAAAATAGTTCTGCTTGATCTGGCCTCCAGCCTTGTAGCATATGTGAAAAAAAGGAAATAATCAGACATATTTTCTCTTTCTCATAGACTTCCTCTCTCTACATAAATAGATTTTTTTTGTTGATCTGTGTCCCCACCCTAGTATATATACAGTTGTCTTCTAGAATATGATGGATTTATGCAATTAAAGTGAAAAGTGAAGGAAGCCATAAGGATTTCAGCAAAGAACCCAAAAGAAACTTTTAGATTTTACACAATTTATTATGGTAACTAAAAACATATTTATAAAGGTTTGATGTCCCTTCCTTTCAAAGTGGAAAAGCATACTCCTTGAGTTTACTTCTGCTTGACTTGAGTAAAAATTCAGGCACCTCACTGTGACAGAAATGATATGAGATCCATATGCTATGTTGCTTCTGCCTATTTTCCCAAAGATTCTCACTAGTAGATAGAGGCATCATGGACACAGCATGGCTCAAGACCATAATATTTAGAGAAATCCCCCAAGAAGTACATGCTGAGATAGACTTTTAGTAATATGCCAATGTATAGCGACTGAACAGCTAGCCTCTGCCCACTCCAATCTCTCTGCACTAAGACAAATCTGACATCACTCAGGATCAGGTAACTCTTACCAAAACTTCTCTGAATTTATAAACTTAGTTTTGAAAGGTGGTAATGACCACACTCATCTTAAAGCATTAAAATTGGAATAATGAGGGGACTTAAGAGGTGAGTGAACAGCCACAGTCATGTCCTCTCTAGGTCTTCACCAGTGAAGCAAAACCCTGGGTCCCTTCTCCAACCCCCTAGGCTTTTCTAGCCAGCCAGTAGTAAATTCCCTGTGTCCAGGCTTCCCAAAACACAAACCCATCCAATCTACTAGCCACACCCTGCCCCAAACCTGCCTATCCTCCTGCAACCTCAGTGAAATTCTGAAACACAGTTTGCTCCAATTCTGAGGGGACATAAGAAGTCAGTGAACAGGGGGCTGGAGAGATGGCTCAGTGGTTAAGAGCATTGCCTGCTCTTCCAAAGGTCCTGAGTTCAATTCCAGGCAACCACATGGTGGCTCACAACCATCTGTAATGAGGTCTGCTGCCCTCTTCTGGCCTGCAGGCATACATGTAGAAAGAATATTGTATACAAAATAAATAAACAAACAAACAAACAAACAAATAAATAAATAAATAAATAAATAGAAGTCAGTGAACAGCCACATAGCAGGACAGCCAACTCTCTAGGTCCCTCCCACTTGGACAAAATCCTTGGCCCCTCCCCCAACTTCTTTGTCTTTTCTAGCCAGCCACCAGTTTCCTGTGGCGAGGCTCACCCAAAACCCAAACCCATCCACTGGACACCCCCAAGCTATTAGCCACACCCTGCCTAAGAGCTGAGAGCTTGCTATAATACTGAGGGGACCAAGAGGTTTCTACAATACTGAGGGTATTAAAAGAGAGCACCAAGGGAGCAAAGCAAGAGAAAAGACAATGAGAGCAGACTTATAGAGGCCTCAAAGGTTTTCTGAGACAGACATTGACAGAAGGACAGAGCAGACAAATTAAAAACTCCCAAACCCTCAGACAGTCACTGCAAAGATTGGCTAAAGACACAAAGACACTGCAAGCCTCATTTGAAGGAAGAGATGGGTAGGCACCAATGCAAGAATTCCTCCAACAACCTAAAAAGCAACATGGTAACACCAGAACCCAGCAGTCACACAACAGGAAGAATTGATCATTCCTAATCCAAAAGAAGCAGAAGAAAAGGACTTTAAACATAACTCATAACTTTATGAAAATGGAGAGTTTAAAAGAAGAAATGAAAAGCTCCCTTTAAGAAATGGAGGAGAAGGCAAACAAAAAATGGAAGAAATTAATAAATCCCTATAAAAGAAAACAAAAAAATCAAAAAACAATCAAACATCTGAAGGAAACAGTTTAAGACTTGAAGACTGAAATAGAGGTAATAAAGAAAACACAAACAGAAGGAATAATGGATATGGAAAATGTGGTTAAATGAACAGGAACTACAGAGACAGAATAACCAACAGAATACAAGATATAGAAGAAAGAATCTCAGGTGCTGAAGATACTTTAGAGGAAACAGACTCATTTGTCAAAGTAAACATTAAATTTAACAAATTCTTAGAAGAAAACATCTAGGAAATCTTGGACACCATGAAAAGACCAAACCTAAGAATAATAGGGATAGAAAAAGAAGAACTCCAGCTCAAAGGCACAGAAAATATATTCAATAAAATCATAGAACAAAACTTTCCCAAACTAAAAAAGGATAGCCCTATGAAGGTACAAGCTTACAGAATACAAAATAGACTGGATAAAAAAAATCCCTTCACCATTTAATAATCCAAACACAAACATGCAGAATAAAGAAATAATATTAAGAGCTGGAAAGGAAAAGGGCAAGTAACATATAAACATATCAGAATTACACCTGGCTACTCAGTGGAAACCATGAAAGCCAGAAGGTCCTGGATAGATGTGCTGCACACACTAGGAGACCATGAATCCAAGCCTAGACTACTATACCCAGCAAAGCTTTCATTCACTATCAATGGAAAAAAACAAGGTATTCCATTAAAAAAGCAGATTTAAACAATACGTATCCAGAAACTGAGCCTAACAGAAAGTATAAGAAGGAAAACACAACCCAAGGAAGCTAACTGCATTCACAAAAAGACAGGCATCTCCCTGCCAGCATAATCCAAAGAAGGGAAACACACAAATGCTACTACCAAAAAAATATTTGGAATGAACAGCCACTGGCCATTAATATCACTTAATATCAATGGATTCAATTTACCTATAAAAAGACACAGGCTAAGAAAATGGATACAAAAACAGTATCCAGCCTTCTGCTGTAAACAAGAAACACAACTCAACCTCAAAGATAGACACTATCTATCTTAGAGTAAAGGTTTTCCAATCAAATGGACCTAAGAAACAAGTGGGTGTAGTTATCCTAATATTTAACAAAATTGATTTCAAGGTAAAATCAATCAGAAGAGATGGAGATGGACACTTTATACTCATAACAGAAACAATTTATCAAGATGCAATAACAATCCTGAATATCTATGCCCCTAGTACAAGAGCACCCACATATGTAAAAGAAACTTAAATCACACATTAGATCCCACATGCTAGTAGTAGGGTACCTCAATACTCCACTCTTGCCAACGGACAGGTCAAACAGGCAGAAACTTAACAGAGAAATAAGAGAACTAAGAGATGTAATAAAAAAAATGGACTTAACAGACATATATAAAAAACATTCCACCCAAACAAAAAAATTATACCTTCTCAGCACCTCATGGAACCTTCTCTGAAATTGATCACAATCTTGGTAACAAAGCAAACCTCCACAGATCCAAAGGAATTGGAGTAATCCCCTGTGTCTTCTTGGATCACTAGGGATTAAAGTTAGAATTTAACAACAATACTACTCTCAAAAAGTCTACAAACTCATGGTAATTGAAAACTCAACTGTTTAACCTGGGTCACGGAAGCAATAAAGAAAGAAATTAAAGTCTTCCTTGAATTCAACAAAAATTAAGGCATAACATATCCAAACCTAAGGGACACTATGAAAGCAGTATTATGAGGAAAATTTATAGCACTAAGTGCCCACATAAAGAAAATGGAGAACACTCACTTATTGACTTAACAGCACACCTGAAAGCTCTAGAACAAAAAGAAGCAGACTCAAACAGGAGGAATAGAAGACAGGAAATCATCAAATTTAGGGCTGAAATCAACAAAATAGAAATGAAGAAAACAATCCAATGAATTAATGAAACCACCAGAGACAGATGCTGGGAATTTTACCGGGTAAGCCACTGCCACATGGTGATAAACAGATTACTAGAGAAGGGTTAAATCAAGATGTAAGAGTTAGCCAATAAGAAGTTAGAGCTAATGAGCCAAGCATTGACTTAATGAATATAGGTTCCATGTGGTTATTTCTTTTCTGGGTGGTCTAGACAAACAAGCACCCCCCTGCAACAAATTGGTGCCCAATTGGCACACCAACATGGTAGACTGAGTCCCTGTGAAACCTGAGAAAGCTTACAAAGTACAAAAGAACAGAGTTAAGCATGGTTTGGTAGCATCATTTTCTTTTGTGGCCTCTGTGCTGGAGGCAGGCAGAGGCAGCTACTTTAACAGAGGTGTTCCTGACTCAGCAGCAGCTGCAATAAAAAAGCTGTGCTGTTTTAAAATGGAGCTTTCTGAGATGTGCTGCCAGTGTGAACTCAGGCTATGGAGCATTTCAATGGCAATGGAGGACCCTGGCATTTTTTGGGTCAATCGTGGTAGGGAGAAAATTAGCTGGGACCATGGCCACATCTCAGTGCTTTTTCAGAATCTAATGAAATGATCATATGTTTTTATTTTTTCTTTCAGTTTATTTATATGTGCCTTACCCTCTCTTAGGATTAGGTGGGGTTGGCATGGGAGGATGTATGGAGGGAATGGGAGGAGGGGAGAGAGTGGAAATTTGTATTGGTATTTTTTTTTAAAAAATCTAATAAATTAAAAAAAATTTAAAAAAATCCCAACAGGTCAAAAATCCCTGCTGAACATAGATTCAAAGATATTCTGTAAAATACTTGCAAACAGAATAAAGACACACAACAAAAAGATTTTTAAAACATTAAAATGGGGTACATATTATATCATGAATACATCCTTTATTATTTAAATTCATACTTTCCTGGTCGGATTTACCAAGTTGACATACTTTTAAGTCATATGAGAAGAAAGTCTTGAGTAAAAATTTCCTAGATCATATTTTGTCTGTGGCCTTGTCCATGGACCTTATCCATGTGGCTTTATCAATCTTGGACATTGATTCATACCTGGAAGATCCAGCTCCTAGCAGGCAGCACGATCTCTCTACAGGTGGTCCTGAACTACATAAGGAACTAGCCAAGAATTAGAGTGAGCAAACTAGAGAGGTAACGATCAAGCGGAGTTCCTCCATAGTTTCCTCCTCCAGGTTCCTATTTTGAATCATGCTCAAACTTCCCACAAGGATGGATAGTGACCTGAAAATATAAATCCATTGAAGCCTTTCCTCCTGAAGTTGCACTTATTCAGAGAAATTTAAATTGCTAGAGAATCAAAATAAACACATATTGTCATTATTTTCATTTAACAATCATACCCTTTATTGGTCAAGAATATGTGCAGAAGCCCAGTAAAATATGTATCTGTGTTAACACAGCATGTGCATGCACGTACACACATGCATGCATGCACACACACACACACACACACACACACACACACACACACACACACTGACCATGTTCTAGGCTGGTCTGATTCATAATGCACGCTTATTATATCCTGCACTCGTAGAATATAATTTAGGTATATAAATGTGTTGTGGATAAACAAATATAACTAAAATGACTAAAGTGTATGAAAAGTAATATGAGATAAAGTTTTGAACAAAAAAATGTGATTTATTAGGAATTTGGTTGTTACAAAACAGGCAAGGATTCCTAATTATAATGTCTCTGAGATATATACCATTGCAAGACTCAGCAAGACAATAAAACTCGAGTTGTGTTTATGTGCAAAAGCCATAATGTGAACTGAGGAACTGAGAAAACTTCAAATTTCTATGTCCTCATGAAATTTAGGTTCTGGAAACTTTAATGAATTAAAAAGTACAAGCAAACTCGTAACAAAAACAAAAGTATAAACGTTTTATCAGATGACATTTGGCCAATGGGTTCTAACAATTTGATTGTTGCTTTGCCTCAGGGTAGTGACAAAAACACTAACTTATTGTCACCTTGTGCCATCTGTGTTTTCATTAGTGCCTAGCAGCAAGAGCTGGTTTTATTTGATAAATAATAAATTCAATGAGTTTCTGTAAGTCTAACTACTGAGAAGGGAGGCAGATAAGACAGGAAAAGGAAAAGAGAACAGAGTTGTGCCCTTCAAAACTTTATTTTACAAAATATGAAGACTATTATGCCAAAGCTCTATTCATACATTAAATGGAATTTGTTAAAGATGTTTAGGAGCCCAGTACTAGGAGTTAGTAACTAAATGAGATAGAAGATATGGACTTTTCTCTAAAACTTAATCTTCCCTTTCTTATTGCAAGGATAAAGATAAAACCACATGATTTCATTCCAGATTAAATTCTCATTATGGATTTGTAACATTTCACCTGACATTAACCCTCACTTCTCCATTGTTAAGAGAAACCTACATACCATTTTTCCTTTACTCAGACTCCTGCTCCTATGACTTACTCCCCCTTTCATTTTAAACATTGAGTGAGATGCAAATGTGACATTTAAACATTCAGAAGAAAGTTGATAACGAACAACTCATTGGAGGGAGTATTTGATATGGACTGGTAGGATAATTAGAAGAGCAAAGGTGACACACATACATGCATGCACAAGACACTGAATTATTCGTATACCTGGTAAAACAGAATGGCAAGAGAAATGAATCCAGTGTGAAACTGTTCCTTTAAATCTTTTGAAAAATATTGTACACTGGTGCAATTTTATCTTATAAAAATATAGGCTCTTCCCTTGTGTTGATTTGAATGAAAAGGCAATATTTTGTGGGGGAGAAAAATTTAAACATTTTTTGAAGTGATGAAGAGTAAGCATGTAACTCAATAGTCCAAGGCAAAAGTAGTAGCCTACCACTGTAAGCACAGAGATTATGTAACCACACATTGACTATTTCACAAGGGTTTCCATTTGAACTCCCTTAGGACTCCCTGCCTCTATGTTCTCTACTGATAGCATTATGAAGAAAACTCCATGACACAGTGTAGACGATAGATATCAAGCTTAATATAGAGCCCAAATGGAGCTCTCCTGAGAATTAAGAGTGGGGTAAGAGACCATGGTGCCTGTCCACATTTTATACTTATCCAAACTCCATAGAACAAATATCTAAGGAATGTATTTCTGTCTAGGTGATGTGCCAGCCTATTTTGCATACATTTATGTTGGGGGGGGAGCAATGGTATGAATTTCTTCTCTAGAAGGTCTATAGCAGCCATGCGTAAAGCTCAGATGACTATTAGTGCATTCCCAGAGAGTCCATATGGCTTTTTCTCAACCCATAGCCAGAGATATGACTCAGGTACTATTCTGTTGACCAGTAGTCAGAGTCCTGGAGATTCAGTTGTTTTACAAGCTGCTTAGAATAAAGGACAACCCTATCTTCAATCTTCTTCAACTTACTAATATGTCACCTAACAGTTTCAATAACAAGATAAATCTCAGAAGACAAAGGGTCCAGAGCAACTCAGATATATACTCAGTTACTTCTAGTTATTTCCCATTGAATAATAGATTAGGTCAAGGATATCTATCCATACCAAGAATCAATACCACCTACTGCCCATATTATTAATTTTAAAAATAATTTTACTAAATTTATTGATATGTGGAATTGGAGACGGTAGTGCATGTGTGATAGTATGTTTCTGTGTGTGTGTGAATCTATACTTGCATATTTGCATGCCACATGTAGAGAACAGAGGACAGAAAACTTGTATGATTCAATTTGCTTCACCATTGGGTTCCAGGAGTCAGATTCAAGTCCTCAGGGTTATCAGCAAGCACTTTTACACACTGAGCCATCTGCCTAGTTTGCCAATCTGCATTTAACCCCCAAAATAAGATATTACATACAGGATAATAATCCTTAGAACATCTTCTACCTGAGAATGCTCAGTTTGGCAATCATATTTAATCCACTAAATATCCATAAACTCCAATTATGTACTATAGTTCTAACATGGATGTTCTTTATGTATGTCTATGTCTCTCTCTGTCCCTCTGTTTTTATCTTTGTCTCCCAGTCTCTGTCTCTGTCTCTCTCTCTCCAGTCCCTTGCCATTTCTCCTTTCTTTTCTTTTCCTCTTGCACACTCCCTACATCTGCTTTTGTTATGCATTCAGGTTACTGCTATGAATACACTTATTTTATTCCAAAAAAGTGAAGAGTCTGTCTTGTTATGCTTGATTCCTGTTCAATTCTGAAAGGAAGACAGCATCCGGAACATTCCTGGAGGTTTAAAGTTCAAAAGTACCACATTTACATTGCAATGATCTTTCCTGTGTGGGTGGCATTCTTCCTTTCTCACAAAAAGAAAGTGTAGGAACAGCAGAACTGAGCAAACTCCTCCAGAGTTCCCTTAAATTCTATCAAAAGATGCTGCCCAAGCCCTTCAAGCATCTGGAAATGTTGCATCACAACTTCCGCTAAGTCCCTGTTGTCCTTACATTGGTGCCACTGAGTCATAATCAACTTAGGGCCAGGCACTGCATATTGCATGAGAGAATGCAATTATGGATTACAAATGCAAAGAATTTTTGTTTAGAATACCTGTGGTAGTTGGTCTCATTTGACTGAGAGTTGATCTCAGTTCAGAATGCTCTAATGTAGGTTCAATGACACTGGTGTAACTAGCTTCCCTTAAAATTGTTCAATCTTAAAATATTTATATTTGTCTTCTTGTAGAATTTAAATCTGTTATCAATTCTCCTTTAACTTAAATCCCACATATTGGCAATATGTTTTTCAAGAAGATACATAGAGTAAAAAGCATGGGCTTTGTCAAAGTTTCTCTTTTCAAGAAGAAATGTTATGTTAATCATTTAAATATATGCACTTAGCCAACCTGAAACCTCCATGTACTATATAGAACATATAAAAACAATGGCTCTCAATGGCCAGTTCATGACCACCCCAGTGACTTCCAGAAATTCTCAGATCAGAGACCCATTTTCCTTACTTTCTGTGGAACCTCATACTAGCTTCTTGATTTACATTCTTGCATATAAGTTTAATGATGACTGTCATTTATAATTAATGATATGACAATAAGCATGTAAAAACAGCAAACTATGAGTGCATATAATATGAAATTGGCATTTAATTTTTGAAGGTGAATTTTCCAGATGTTGAACACATCCTGGTTAGAGTGAGGTCACATATATGTTTAGGCAGTCCCAGAATGCAGGGCAGAATTTCTGTGTAAACATTTAAAATATTTTAATTTCACATTTCTAGTGAACTCTTCCACTTATGCTTATTTCTGATCTAATACTGGCCAGGTTCTTCTACCTTTGATTCATGAATGATTAGAAAATAAATTACATTTATCAATCTCTGTGATGAGCAATCAAGATCTTGCTATTTTTGTCTTCAAATAAATGTTTCTGTCAATGTTGTATCTCAAGATATTTGTCTCTGATTTCTCATATGTACTTCAAGTACCTATAGAATCTTATAGATTTTACTGACATCTATTATTATTGTTCTATTTATCTTTTGTTTTTGGTTCCTAGACTTTTGGTTTGTTTATGTGAGAATTAATATGTCCCACACAAGGATACTAGAGAAATCCCTTTAGGCTAAGCTAAACCATAGCAATCACTTTATTTCTCTGTTCCAAATTCTACTCATTCAGAATTCCATACACGTTATGTATGAGAAATTAATGAGTATGAGAAATTAAAGCTCTTTGATTTGCGGTTTCCTCCATGTCGGTATTATAATAGTGCTTTTCATGGCATGAATTCTATTAGAAAATGTTTATTAGGTACAGAGGTTAGAAAGATACCTGACATGCAGTATGTGTCTTAGTGAAGCAGATACTTAGTTCATGATCTAGTCTTCTAGTCTTTTACTTAGCTACTTATTGTTAGCCAAGAAGACAAATGTAAGAAAGGAGCTAATTCCCACTGATAACCCATACTTGAGCTAAATCTTTTGGAGATGCTGATGGGTCTACATCTGTCACCTCTGCAAGGTGATTGTTACTGACAAGATATTGTCTTAACTGTTCAAAGACCAGTAACAATTTCATATGTTTGGCTTATTTCTACTCTTTATTATTTTCTTTCCAGGAGTAGGGGAGCTACTTAGTCTGATTGATGAGTTTTGACAGGGAAATGGGGCATGTAAAACCCACAATTCATTATATGTCTTCTGCAAGATGTCCTAGTTTTAATCTCATTGACTGTGTCCTTTTTTTCATTTCCCACAAAAAAAAATGAAATCCTAGGCCCTCCTGTAGGGAAATTATAATTTTCTATCAATTCCTGTTACAGATTGGGTCAGAGTGACAATCTCTCTTTGTAGTATTTAGAGATTTGCTTGCCAGCATTGGGTCGCATAAAGTTTGCATATAAAAAAAGTTGTCATTCTGATTATTTTGGACTATCATAGCAATAAACTGTGCTGGGGGATGGTAGCACTCTGAAAGCAAAGGCAGGCAGATCTCTGTGAGTTCAAGGACAGCGTGGTCTACAGACTGAGTTCTAGGGTAGCCAAGGCTGCACAGAGAAACCTTGCCTTGAAAAACAAAAAATAAAATAAAATAAAAATAACGACATACTGCAGAATATGTAAAAGTAAAACTTATTTTCTCTCATTTTTGGAACCCAAAATATCCAAAATAATTGTGTCAATAAATGAGATGATGCTATTTCAAGGTATCTCTATGTGGTTTGTTTTGTGTTTGTACATCTTAGTGACTCTTGCTTTATGGTACTCACAGTAATGTAGAATCTCATTTTGATGACTTTACTTAACTCTAATCACCCAAGAATTAAAAATCTTTAAAAATCTGGTCACTTTCTGTTACTGAAGTTATGGTTTTCAACATGTGAATTTTTGTCATAACTTTATAACAAGTTTATACTAGATATTTATGTGTTTCTAAATCCTGTATTTGGATAGAAGATAGGAACAACCCTGGATCTAAATATTCTAACAACACTGTTTTAATTTTCTTTGGAAATTTCACTACTAAATTTTCATTACTCTTCTAGAGATGTCTCTAGAAATTCCCTTTTATAATCAAAAGTCCACCCACTAATAGTCTTATAATTTTAAATATACTAGTAAGCAAAATGAATGCTATATTGAATTGCCTAATACAGATAACTTATAAAAGGCTTATACTGACTCAAAGATTTGCAGACTTAGTCCATGATTAGCCAGACTAATTGATTTTATATTCCTAGTCAGAGACGGCATATCTACAAAGGAAGAATACAACTTACCTTATGGTCAGAGAACAAAAAAGCTAAAGCAGACAAAAGTAACCTATGATGCTAGGATGGTCATTTTCTCTATTTAGGAAAGTTCCATTTTAATTATTTTTATTGATGCATATGTATATGGATTTACATATTTTGGGAAGTGTGTACAGTAGTAGATTTCAGCATGGAAATCTTAAAAGATTTTAGTCTTAAGGGTTCCTCCCCCCATTGCCTCATCTATACTGTTCACTCATCCACTACTACCTGACCCAATCTTTTCTATTCTATTCATCACCAGTTTTCCTTCAAGGTATCTATGCCCTAACCTCTTTGTCTTGAAAAGCCATTCATGTCTTTTTTGACCAGTTTACCAACTTCCATGGGAAATCCTCAAAGTTAGAATCCACATGTGAGAGAGAACATAAAACTGACCGTCTTTGATCCTAAGCTTGCCATTAGAATGATTGTTCATACTACTCATACCAAAATGAGGTTTTCATGTTAAAAAGTTCTCTGCACCGCTGTTATGCTCATGTCAGTCCCATACACTCTCATATTCTCCATTACCACTGCCAAGAGTATAACATTCAAAAATCATTTAGAAGAGGTCAACTTCTCCAGCATCCAGTCCTTTGAACAAGGGTACAATGAAAAGGGAAGCAAAAAGATTTACATCTTTGATGGTCATCCAGACACACACATATGAAAATGAAGAATTAATGTTTTTGCTCATTGTTGGGAGCCTGCATGGGTAACCAGAATCAGGTATTATTACTTGATGGGAATGAATGAACATTTATAAAAATTCTATCACGTTGTAGGAGCACTGAGATGGTTACCAACTCAACATCCGTGAAATAATTTTGGGAAAATAGCCAGGAGATGAAGAAAAATGAAGCAGATATAGAGCAAAGGCTTATTTAATGTTCCTCAAAACCTATGCTAGCCAAGTCTTCTTGAATAAAACTGTTCTTGAATTTTGTATTTTTGAAGAGGAGTTTGTTTCTAATCTGAAGCTTTTAATTTTTGTTCTATCGTATATTATTTTTGTGTTACTCTTATTGTTTTTTGTGTGCTTGTTTTGAATTTTTTATGGGAAAGGGAAAGTGATATGAAATTCAGTGAATAGGCAGGAGAGGGGATCTTGGGGTTTCGGGAGAGAGAAAATATGACCAAAATATATTGTATAAAACTATTTTAAATACAAAAAATTTGAGATAGAACACATTTATAAGAATAATTATAGTGGTCCTTCATTGGATTGTGACTAAGTCTATATAATCCCAAGGCTCTGTACTCAATATAGTCTACAGGGATAATTCTTCCATTACCCTGTCCACAATGTCTGTATACATTCATCTTTAATACTTTGAAAGCATAGTACATCCTGAGTCATGCAGAACTTAGGTGTACTTTATAAGGCCATAGCATTAGGAACTAAATTTAAAGTTTGTTTTAACAATCCTTGTAATAGGGTAGAGAAAAATTAAAGAACCTGTTTTTAAACATATGCACAAGGAGTATTCAGCAATGTTCTAGCTTCATATTTAACACCACAAGAAAGAGTATTTTAACACAACTATTAAAATTGTGCTTCATATATAATTTTCTTCACTATTTCAGAATTACCTTTACAAAGATCTTTTCACTTTATTGCAAACTTTTCTTATTGAAAAAAATAAAAGATTAAAAATTGAGTGAGGCAATCCATACCCAGAAAGACGCACATGGTATATACTCACTTGTAAGAAGATATTAGATGTTAAGGGAAGGATAATCATGCTACAGACCATAGACTCAGAGAGGCTGGGTCATGAGGAAGGCTCAAGGGGAATGCTCTGATCTCACTGAGAATGGGAAATAGAAAAGATTTTGTGGGTGTACTAGGGGATGGTGGGGTTGTAAACATAAGGAATCGGGTTGCAGGGAGAGATTACTGAAAGAGCCAACTGGGAAGGGGCTCATTTCAGGGTTGGGTAGAAACATGATGCAAAGGAAATCCCCAAGAATGTACAAGAATTACCTCAGCTAAGACTCCTAGCAAAACGGGTTATGTAGTCTGAACTGGCAACCTCCTGTGGCCAGGCAAGACTACCAGTGGAGGGACAGGGACACCAACCCAGTCACAGAAACTTCTACCTATAGTCTTCCCAGACTCTGGGATGTGCTGTAGTATGGGCGACACAGAGATTATAGGGGTGACTAACCAATGACTGGTCCAGCCTGAGATCCATGCCACCAGTGCCTAGAGCTCCAGGACCCACAGGATGAATGGTCCTGAGATATAGGACAGAACCAAAACAACTGAAGAAAAATGTCAAATTATGATGCCTAATGATGGTCTGTTATTCTCAGAGATTGGAGCGTAGTTCAGTGGTCATCAGGTAGGCTTAATCCAGAAACTGGTGGAAACAGATGCAGAGACCCAAAGCCAAGTATTAGTCTGAGCTCAGGGAATCCTGATGAAGAGAAAAAGGAAGGATTGTAGGAGACAGAGGGTTCAAGGACATTAGAAGAAAACCTACAGAATTAACTAAGCTGGGCTCATAGGAGGGCATAGAGACTGAATTGATACCCAGGGAGCCTTCAGGGAAATGACCTAGGTCCTCTGCATATATCTGACAGTTTTAACACCCAGGGAGCCTTCATGGGAATGAACTAGGTCCTCTGCATATATCTGACAGTTTTATACCTTGGTATTCTTATGAAACTTCTAACAGTGGGAGAAGTGACTGTCTTTGTCTCTTTTGCTGGCCTTGAAAACCCTATTTTTCACACAAGGGTTGCCTTACTCAGCCTTAATACAAGGTGAGGTTTTCAATCTTACTACAAGTTGACATGCCGTATTTCATTGGTATCCGTGAGTGGCCTACCCTTTTCTTAATATAAAAAAGAAGAGAGAGGAACTGGGAGCAGAGTAGGGAAGGAAAACTGTGCTTGGGATGTAAATCAACAAATAAATAAGGGAATGTAAAAACATATATGAAAAGACAGTTATACCAATGTCTCTTTAAAAATCACTAAGTAATGTAAAATAGAATAGTTTGTACTCTTTCATTTCATACAATAGCTAACCTCTCAGACCAGAGAAATTATTTCACCTTCAAGGTTTTCTTTATAGGCATAAATTGGAAATGCACAGGAGTCTGCACACTTGGTAATGAGTATTGGTTCAAAATTCTACTTTGACATATATGAAAATGTGTTAAAAAATAAAGCATATTTGATAGGCCCAAAGACACTTTTCAACATAAGCATAAGAGAAGTGTCAAACACCAACATAATATAAATTATTTTGAGGGTTTTAGTCACAGCACATATGTGCTTTCTCCCCTTTCTGCACCAATATCAAATTCTAGCAGCAGAAGATCCACTGTGGAATAAATTAAACGAGTGTGACTATAGCTTTGAGCACAAATATACATTCCTAAAATGTTCAGTATGAATAAATTACATATTTCTCTTTCTATTCTAAATCCACACAAGAAGCCCACATTCATGGTTTCAACTTAGGCCAGCTCTCCTTGTGGCCACAATGGTTGCAATATCTACTATCCTCCTAGAGGTAACTGTCTGACATTGAAAGGATGGAGAGAATCGCCATGAAAAAAAAAGTTATTTTATATTTCAATACCAGTGGTCAACATATTTTCCAGTGACAGATGAAAATCTTCTATGAACTAGTGTGAAAACAAATGCAGTCAACCCCAGGCAAGCTTCGGGGCTGAGTCTCTGGTTCCTTCCTTAAAAGAAAATATAGGTTGTGTTGGGTAAAACCAAATATGTAGACACCTCATAAAGGGAAAATTATCAACTTTGATACACTTTTTCTGCGACAGCTCTATCCCTGGAAGCCCAGTTGGGATTCCTGAAGTTTTAACAAATCCCTCAATTGATTCTTAGCTGATTCTATAGTCATTCATATGTATACCCCTTTCTACTTTCTGCAGTGCCTTACTAGAAGAATAAGAAAATTCATCAATACCTGAAGACCCGTGTCTGTGGGAAGAGAGAAGGGAGGTGGCTTCATAACTCCCCTCCTAGAAACTTCCAATTGTTTGCATATTCGGTGTCCTAAGGATGCATCACACCCAGGGAACCTGTGTCTGAATGATCCAATAAAGAGGACCTATTAAATAATCACCCATTCTCACCAACATAACCAAAACCTGGTTTATTTTGCACCTTGACTGGTTAAAGTTTCCAGCAATCTTTCACATACTATAAGGGAGAATGTCTGGGTATCTTCAGTTCAGCATTTTCAAAAGAAGATTTTGTGACTACATTGTACTTATCTATGGTCTTGCTACAAGAATTCTCTTTGATGAGTAATTTTTTGGTAACTGATTTTCACGAAGTACCTCTTGCCTCTTTCCTCTAAAGCCTGCTGTAAAATTCAACTTGCTTCTAAGCTTGCAATAATTGCAAGTAAATTTGTTCTCCCTGGGCTCCCTATAATAATGTCACCAGTACCTCTCTGAACAAGGCGGACAATGAGGGCTGCTGAGACGCCAAGGACAATGGCACTGAGTTTTGATCCTACTGCATGTACTGGCTTTGTGGGAGCCTAGCCTGTTTGGATGCTCACCTTCCTAGAACCTGGATGGAGGGGGGAGGACCTTGGACCTCCCACAGGGCAAGGAACCATGACTGCTCTTTGGGCTGGAGGGAGAGGGAAATAGGAGGTGGGAAATAGGGAGTGATTCTACAGGCTCCCATTCCTTTGAAACTAATGGAAATCATGTCCACTTAAAAGTGAATTCTGGCAGTGATTCTGAAAGTGAAAGGTGAGAAGAGGCACTCCATGCCTCGTGGTTCCAAAGCTGTGAGATGGACTTCTTGCTGATTCTTAATGATTGCAGTTTTAGTGAACAGCAAATCCTATAAAAAAACAGGGAAAGTTGCAAACTACGCTCAGCGTGACTATCTCAAATTATGCAGAAAATAATGGGTGATCTCCATTTTGGTTTGACTTTGGAGTTTCAAATGAAATTGCAGGGACTCCTTCTGACTCAAAAGCAACATGGACATTTAACACTCACCCAGGAGTTCTCCAACGCTCAGTGAGTCTGCCAATTTTCCCACTGAGTCTTAACAAACTGGAAAATTATGACAGAGAAAACTTAAACTTGAAATAATGGCTATGTGTTAAAATCTGCCAATGTCAATAACACCTACATTGGCTATTTTCATGTGAAAGGGTGAATATCACGCCTGCTCCTCAACTCCTACCTTATATACAGATCCTGTCAGCCTGCTTTCCTTAGAACACACCAAGATGAATGCACAAAATATGTCAAATTTACTTTTAAGTAGTTTTACTCAGTTTAAGAATAGTAAGCCATGGCTGGAGAGATTACTAAGTGGGTAAAGCCCTTGCTACTCAAACAAGTGTGAGCACCTGAGTTTGTATGACTGATATGCCTAAGTGATCAGTGGGCATGGTGACCCAACTATAATGCGATCCAGAGGGAAGTGATCACACAGGACTCTTGGAGATTCTGGACAGTGAGACTAGCCATATTGATGGGACTGGATTCATACTCTGTTTCAATGCATAACACGGGAGCACAATTGAAGATGGTTTGTAATATCAATCTTGGGACTCCATTCTCTCATGCACAACATTGCTTGTGTACATACATATATGTGTAACAGATACAAACAGAGAAAGAAAGGGATCTATAAAAGATGTACAGTCACATTCAGATGGGACTGTAGTTGAAAACATTCTGTTTACCATTTTCTTCTGTAAAAAGGTTTCATGAAACTCTGACTGGCCTTGAACTTTGACAGTAGCCAAAGTAGATATTTAACTTCTAATACCGCTCATTTATGCTAGACAAACTTCCCTGTTGTTTTAGTTATATTTTGAGTGGTCTGATAAAGCACTTAGACTAAGACAACTTCTAAAATAAAACATTTAATTTGTGATATCTTATCACAGAGTGCCCAAGTCCAAGACAATTTTGATGGGGTGAATTGCAGAAGACAGGCAATCAGGCACAGTACTTGAGTAGTACCTAAGAGTGACATCTTGATCCATAACCATAGGAAAGAGATAGAGTACATGCTAATCACATGAATCTTGAAAACTCGAAACCTACAATTGTAACTTACTTTCTGTAACAAGACCATATCTCCTAATTCTTCCAAAACTGTTCCACCAAATGAAGACCAAGTATGCAAGCATATATGCCTATAAAAGCAATTCTCATTCAAACTACCATACAAAAAATAAACTTTTTATTCTCTTCATTTCTGTGTGCAAGCAACTCTATGCACCTATATAAATAATTGTACCTCTTCAAATTGAAACTCTGGCTAAGTCTTTAACATATCAAGCATCACAACGAAGACTAAAGCATCACCCACCCAATGCCAGCCAGACCCTATGTGAACAGTTTGACTTGGAGTGCCTCACTGTCCCCCAATTTCCTGTCTGTAAAATAATAGTTACAAGATCTATTTCTGAGAATATTCAGTGCTATGTGATCATCTGAATATATCTATGTACAATTCATCTTGAGATTGAAGCTGCACATAATCCCAATATGGTAGTATTAAAAATTGGAATCTTTAAGAGACCATTAGTTCATAAAATCTCCATTCCCATAGATGGAATTTGTGCCCTTATAAAAGGAGCTCAGGGGAACACTGAAGTTCTTTCTGCCATATCTATCAGATGACTATTCCCAGAAGATGCCATCGATAAAATATGCTCTTACTATGTACTGTGTCTGCCGGTGCCTTAATTTTTGATTTTCCACCTCCAGTTTTGTCAGAAATAAGTCCTAGCTTAATACATTGTATTTTTAAAGACAGCCAAGATAGATCAAGGCACCTATTTTGTGGCATCTTCTGATGTCTTCTGATGCACTTGTCACATTCTTCTTTATGTATCCTGCATTTCTGCATAAACCTTTGAGATCTA
The DNA here is from genome assembly GCF_000317375.1 of Microtus ochrogaster. Lineage (NCBI taxonomy): Eukaryota > Metazoa > Chordata > Mammalia > Rodentia > Cricetidae > Microtus > Microtus ochrogaster. The sequence continues at coordinate 8,537,304 of NC_022011.1, read as the reverse complement.
TTACTTCATTGCTTGATAATGGACATTGGCATTTTAAAAACATTTCTTGGCTGTAAACTGCAGACTGCCTACTTTTTCAGGGTTCTTCATGTTCCTTACCTTTTCATCACAAGAACTGGTGGTTTCTGGGCAGATTTAATTCCTCACTTAGTTTAATTGTGTGTGATACATTCATTTTTCTAGCTGCATTATGCTATGCTGTAATTGTTTCCTTACCTATCACCTTTTGCCAGTAATTTCAGTGTGGATAGTTCATTCCCATTATTTTTTTAGTGAAAATTTCCTAATTGTGGCCTGAAAATAGCAGTGAATCCCAAATTGAAGTGTTAACTTTACAAAAGTCACAGAGACTTGTTTAAACACAGGTTGCTGAATCACCACCAGAGGCTGTCTGCTTTAGCATGTCTGGCATAGCTTAGTCAATTACATTTCTAAACAGATCCAATACAAATCTAATATTATTTAATTTAGATAGTTTGAAAACTCTGACTTATATAGTAAGTACTCAGTGGGCTTAATATAAAATATGAACCTACAAGAAAGTGTTTACATCCAATGATCCAAAGCCAAGAGAGTTTGTTATGAGCATATAGCAAGCATCTTTCTCACATCAAGCAATTCTCTCTGAATTGTAACTTGAAACAATTGTAAATAACTTTGATTCTTGTCATTTTTTCTTTTGTTTCACTATTTTTTTGCTCAAAAGTTTTTAATGCTTCCCTTATGTATAGCTTTTCCCATCTAAAACTTGAACTCACAAGACAAGTCTTCTGGAAAATTTTGACCAACTAAACCTTGCTTATGTTAAGTAGCTTAACAAAAATTTATTTTACTACTGCAGTAGCTGCATGACTTCTTTACACAATTACTTGTTCATTTCTAGTTTCAAATCAATAATGAATAATAGTTGCCTTGGATGAATGTTTTGATAATTGTTCTCTCATTTTATGCTTCATAGGAAACCTATAAAGTAAACATTATCTGCTTATTCTTACTGATTACCTCTCAAGAAGGTGTTAGATTCCTCTTCTTAAATGTTCAGTATCAGCTCCAGGGTTGAAAACAAGAGTCATGATACTTACAGTCCTTACTCTTTCTATTAAACAACATTATAGTACACTAAGTAAAGTATAACATAAGAAAAGGTAAAATGATTATGCTTAATAGAGATAGATAACATCATAAGCTATAGGCACTGAAAAATAACAGAACAACTGTATTTGTAATGAGCAAAAAAAAAAACAGATATAAACTTTTCCAATCGAACAGAGAATAAATATGCATGCTGTACAATGGAAGTTAATCCTAAACTTAAAAGACACAACTCACCCTACCATCTATTGCTCATAGGAATCTTATAGCAATGGAATTGTAACTAGACAAATATGAACCAATGTATCGGACGCATCAACATAGCATAAGTGGTAATTTTAACAGTGTGAACTGGATGTTCAGACTCTCCGGGCTTAGGCTGCATGTGTGAAAACTGGACATGATTATAATAACAATATGATAAATCTGCTGTTACTTTTGAATTCAGTTATAGATACACAAAACCCAACAAAATACTTGTCATTTATTAAATACTGTGTAGAGATACTGTTGAAATGATCACAGTGACACGTATCAGCCACTCTCATCTCCCTGAGCCAACATGTGAGCACATTGGCCTCATTCAAAAGATGGTATACAGGTATTAAATGGTGATGAATTCATGTGTATTTTGTTGTAAAGAAGGCCACTCGTATGTTTCCCAGCCACCCAGACTCCCAAAATAACCACACAGTAACTGTATGTATTAAATCACTGCTTGGCTTATTAACTCTAACTTCTTATTTGCTAGCTTTTACATCTTAATTTAACCCATTTCCATTATTTTATATTTTACCATGAGGCTTGTGGCCTACTGGCAAGGTTCAGTCATGTCTGTCTCTGGCTATGGTTCCATGGCTTCTCCCCAACTGCACCTCCTTTCTTCCAACATTCATTTTAGTTTTCCCACCTATCTATGTTCTACCCTATCAGGCCAAGCTAGCTTCTTTATTAAGCAATGGTATTCACAACATACAGAGGGGAATCCCACATCGATTTTGTTCATACTACCCACACAGAACATTTTGATATAGTGACATGTCTATAGTATGGCATGATTAAAACGACTTTCTGCTTTTATTATTAAAAACAATTTATCCCAAGGGACAAAGATGCTTGATTTCTTCCTTGATCTATTGATACTTCTAATTATGAGAAGGAATAAATATCACAAAGGATAAGCCTAAGGGAAAACATAGTGACATTTTCTGTCTTTAAATAGACCAGGTGTCCTAAATCTAGCATAAACCATTCTGAAAATAAGTGGTTTGTCCTACATAATAGTTTTCCTTCTCATAATATGAAACAATGGCTGCATGGACATCATTGAGCACACTTGCACTTTTGAAAAAAAAAACGAGCTAGAGATTTTTTAAAGACACTTCACATGTTTGTCTTCTCTTCTGGTTGATTTTCTCAACATGTGCTAGGTTCCCTGAAAAGGGTAGTGAGTAACTGACTTATTGATAGGTCTTCTGTGAAACAACAGAGGAGAAAACATAAGTGGACAAGTGGAGAAAATTCCACATCACAATGAAGATCCAATAGAATATCTGGCAACTCAATGAGAAAAACTGTATCAAATACTGTCTACAAGAGGAATCCTATATTTTGCAAAACTGGTTGTATTTTTAAGGAAATTTCCTTTTTCCGTAGTTTTCCATCTAGGTTAGGAAGCTGCAGAAACAAGGCTGACAGAGTTGTCTGTAAAAGTCATCAGATTCCATATAGTTTTACAAGCTGATAGTAATTATTTCCATGTTAAAGAATCTGAATGGCACATTTGTTATTCTACAAAAGTGTGATGACACCCAGTATCATGTGTATGTTTGTGGAGCCTCAGAATTAAGGCTTGTGTTTAATGGTGGAAAGTTTATCTCACCAAATGGCAGAAAGTTTCTTTCTTTTTTGCTCACATTAAAATTATAGCCATAATGTTGGTAGTCTATTATTCCTAAGTTGTTTTTTTTTCATCTAATTTTTGTGCTTCTACTAGGGGATTTTTGTATTAATTTATATTTGATGCTGTGATATAACACTCTGTGCAAAAGAAACTCAAAAGAGACATTTACCAGTCAAAGCACAATTATCTGTTTGGGTGTGTGTATGTTTATGAATTCTAGTGAGAAAAAAACAGCATACACTTTTATGTTTATAAAGATAAAGTTAAATAGAAAAGGGAAGAAAAGTTCATACTGTAAAATATTCTGTAACTCACTATTGGCTTAGCTCTTGGGGTAAGATTTCCTCCAGAGCTTAGGCATGTATGAAGGGAAGAATGAAAAACTTCAGTGTATTGGGTAATTTGAGTAATAAATTCATATATTTGTTTAACACAAACTCTTCCAATTAAGTTATATATTTAATCATCTGAATACTCTATTGAAACAGAACATTTAAGCCTCTTTTCTCAAAAAATGTGGTATTTCTTTTCTCAGAAAAACCCACTGGAGCCTTACCATTGAAATCTGAGGAGCCACTCAATCACAAATTCTATAAGACTGAGAGACAAACTTTCCCAAAGAGTTTCATATAATATATTAAACCCATTTAAGAAATGTGATGTTGAGTACATCCCATGTTCCTCTTTTTGGGTCTGGCTTACCTCACTCAGGATAGTGTTTTCTATTTCCATCCATTTGTACGCAAACTTCAAGAAGTCCTTGTTTTTTACTGCTGAGTAGTACTCTAATATGTATATATTCCATACTTTCTTCATCCATTCTTCCATTGAAGGGCATCTAGGTTGTTTCCAGGTTCTGGCTATTACAAACAATGCTGCTATGAACATAGTTGAGCATATACTTTTGTTGTATGATAGGGCCTCTCTTGGGTATATTCCCAAGAGTGGTATTGCTGGGTCCAGGGGTAGGTTGATCCGGAATTTCCTGAGGAACCGCCACACTGCTTTCCAAAGTGGTTGCACGAGTTTGCATTCCCACCAGCAATGGATGAGTGTACCCCTTTCTCCACACCCTCTCCAGCATAGGCTATCATTGGTGTTTTTCATTTTAGCCATTCTGACAGGTGTAAGATGGTATCTTAAAGTTGTCTTGATTTGCATTTCCCTGATCGCTAAGGAAGTTGAGCATGACCTTAAGTGTCTTTTGGCCATTTGAAGTTCTTCCGTTGAGAATTCTCTGTTCAGCTCAGTGCCCCATTTTATAATTGGGTTGATTAGCCTTTTACGGTCTAGTTTCTTGAGTTCTTTATATATTTTGGAGATCAGACCTTTGTCAGTTGCGGGGTTGGTGAAGATCTTCTCCCAGTCAGTGGGTTGCCTTTTTGTCTTAGTGACAGTGTCCTTTGCTTTACAGAAGCTTCTCAGTCTCAGGAGGTCCCATTTATTCAATGAGGCCCTTAAAGTCTGTGCTGCTGGGATTGTACCTAGGAAGCGATCTCCTGTGCCCATCTGTTGTAGAGTACTTCCCACTTTCTCTTCTGAGTGAGGTAAGCCAGACCCAAAAAGAGGAACATGGGATGTACTCACTCATATTTGGTTTCTAGCCATAAATAAAGGACAGTGAGCTTATAATTCGCGATCCTAGAGAAGCTAATTAGAAGGTGAATCCAAAGACAAACATATAGGCATCCTCCTGAATATTAACCTTCATCAGGCGATGAAAGGAGACAGAGACCCACATTGGAGCACTGAACAGAAATCTCAAGGTCCAAATCAGGAGCAGAAGGAGGGGGAGCATGAGCAAGGAACTCAGGACCGCTAGGGGTACACCCACACACTGAGACAATGGGGATGATCTTTCGGGAATTTACCAAGACCAGCTAGCCTGGGTCTGAAAAAGCATGGGATAAAACCGGACTTACATAGCAGACAATGCGGACTACTGAGAACTCAAGAACAATGGCAATGGGTTTTTGATCCTACTGCACATACTGGCTTTGGGGGAGCCTAGGCAGTTTGGATGCTCAACTTACTAAACCTGGATGGAGGTGGGCGGTCCTTGGACTTCCCACAGGTCAGGGAACCCTGATTGCTCTTCAAGCTGATGAGGGAGAGGGACTTGATCGGGGGAGGGGGAGGGAAATGGGAGGCTGTGGCGGGGAGGAGGCAGAAATCCTTAATAAATAAATAAAATTAAAAAAAAAGAAATGTGATGTTGAAGTATTAAGTCCAATTGATGTTTATACAGGTCAGCAGAGTTAATGACCTTTAGCATTTGAGAAACTTTTATGTGCATGGAATTATGATTAAACTTTCACTGGGGTCAAGTAAGTCAGTATTTAATCTAGCATACAATATTACCTAAATGAGCATTGGAATGAATCAGTTAATATTCAAAAGTTCTTGAGCAATAACATGTATAATGCTAACCTCAGAGATCTATAAGGATGGATTAATAAATTAAAAGAATTATGTGCTATAATATGATTCACATAACTCAGTAACTAGTTAGCTAGGGTTGTTTTACTCCCATTGCATAAAATTTTTCCAATAAAGTGCCACTAGACAGAAAAGAGTCTCTTTAAAAATATAGCACTGTAACAAATGCAAAACATTCAAATGTCATTGCAAGAAATACCATGAGTTATTGGGTAGTGGTACTCAGCTGAGAAGTAATGAAAATGATTAACCCAAATGCAGGCATTGACAGCAATGTGAAGACTGGGTCCCATATTCTACAGTATGGACTCAGGTGACTTATAGATTAAAAAAAAAGAATGGATAATGTAAAGGGTGGGGGATCTATACAGGGAATTGTGTGTTCTTTGCTTTGATTGAAAGAGAAATAAGAATGAACCATAAAATTTGGAGATTTTTTTTGTGACTTGTGAAGCCTCCCCCACCACAATGCTTTATATAAGCAGTGAACAGTCACTGTGGAATAGAGACACCAGTGAGTCTTATTCACGTTAGCGAGGAAAAACTAGCGCTTCAGCTTTCATGAGTTACCATCAAATTAAGGGGAGGGGAGGGGCGGGGGGATTCCTTTTAGCAAAGTTGTTGTCTTTGACTCACCCATGCTCCTGTAAATATCCCAAATAAAACTCTAGGTTTCTCAAAATAAACATGGATGGAATTATTTATTTGGTCTGTCCTTAGTGTGTTAGTTGAACAGGCATCTGGGCAAACTTCCCATTAGAAGGAACATAACATTCTTTTAAAATAAAGGCAAATCATGCATACAGATTACAAAAAAGAAGTTTTATTCCTACATTCTTGAATCCTACCAAAAACAGTGATAGACTTATACCTTAATTAATAACTCCTATCAAAACAACTAGTAACCCTTGCAACCCATACATAATTAATGGTTAAGTGCAGGCAAACACTTACTTACTTATGGGTCCTTTCATTTTGCTTGGGAAATAAGAAGACAATAGCTAAGCTATATATTATGAGAGCCAGATGTGTACAATGAATTAAAAGAAAAAAATGCATTCTTACACCCAAACAGGAAACACACAACATTAAACACAAACACACACACACATACACTCACGCACACACACCCAACTCTGTAAGTAAAAACAGATTTGATATCTACATTTTATCTTTAAATTATGTTTCCACATGACAATAAAATATACTTTAAATTGGAAAATTGTGAGATTAGTTTTTTTAAAATTTAAGGTATGGAAAATTAAAACCATCAATGATGATTTATCTATGAATATTTTTGCTGCAGAATGCAGGTGAGGCTAGTCTAGATTCATCAGGTAGCCCAAACACTCAGATTTGGCCTTAAACTTGGTATCTTCCCGACATAACCTTCAGAGTTCCAGGTCTTATAGGTCTGTACCACCATACCAACCGGCAACATACATTACTATAATTTTATGGTTTTAAATATATTGACCCCAAAATAGGAGCTTATGGTCTTGAATACTAAATTGGTACCCATTCAGAGATTAAGGTGTGACAATACCTGTGAAGAACTCATACTAGTTGTGTTGGAGGAGATGAGGAATTAGAACTACTCAATGATTTGACGGGAATGGTCACCTCTATTTCAATTGCTCTGAAATCCACTGCTCTGGCCATCGTCATCTTAGAGCAGAGAAGATCTTTTAAATCCTGACAATGTGACACACACTTAGAAGTTAAGCTAGAAATTGAGGACAATGTCGTAGTCATGAGAGGGTAAGGTTCTTTGCAATAAGTTACTGAGTTTATTGCCAAAGAAAATCCACATCACATATTTCTATCATGCATAATCATCTCTAAAAAGAACTATTTCTGTGCACAAAGACATCTGAAGCAGCACAAACGTCTGTGGGACTTTTTTCATTTCTTGCAAATATATTTTTCTTTCCTTTGTAAAATCTGTTCCCATCTGTCCTTTCAAGGAATGTTCTGTTAAGACAAACACATTGGAATGAGCACCTTGTCATTTGTATCAATTATTGAAAGTGTCTGATGTTTTCCATGATAAACACTGGGATCAGCTTGCTTTCTAAAGATTTTATGGCTTTTTTGTTTATTAATTCTGAATCCCATACAAATGTTCACTATGAAAACACAAATATTGGAGATGTGGTGTGGCCAAGATTAGTGATCAAGAGAAGCTGAATCTAAGTTCATAACCTTCAAATTGTTACAGTTGGTTTTTAATTTGGGTATTAACACTAGCTGTCCATGAGACACTGGGCCATATCATAAGGCAACTGTTCTCAGCTGAGCATCATTGTTGCTTAAAACAAACTCCCTCACTGCCATTACCAAAGGCAGATATGTGTGTCACAAAAGTAGACATTAGGAAAGGCTAGTAAAGAAATGTAACACTGCCCTAGAAACCACAATTACACTACTCTCAAGCATAAAAGATCTCATCCAGTACCCACTCAGAATAGAGGGCTATACAGCATTTATTACAGCTTATTACTATTACTCCTCTACCTAATTTAGCTCTCGCTAAATCAAGAATTTCCTGTGGTCAGCGCATGTGTCTTCTCTTATCATATTCACCATATACTCACTGGGATGTCTCAGGAATTAGTAATCACATGACACTTATTTTCTTAATTCTTTCATTTGTATCAACAAGATAGAGAATATTTTTCCAAAACACAGACTGAGAATTTTACGTGAATTTCAATGACATGAAACCCTCATTGGAAACACTAGGTAAGTGGGAATCTTTTTATAATAACACAGACATATATTATTTCCTGACAGTAATACAGTTCAAAACACATGTAGTTGATAATTGTACTTTTAAACATCGTGATGTGGACTTTCACAGTCTTAGATTCTCTAGTTCCTCCATGCTTATACTGCATGTATGCATTGTTCTAAGGGTGTGTGTCTGTGTGTGTATTTATACATAGCATATTGTTCTACAATGTACAGTTATGATGTGATACAATAAATAGATGTTTTAAACAAAAGATATATATGGGTTATATTTGAATAATGTGACCACTATTTCTAAAGCATTTTAAAATAAATAGTGTAGAATATTAGGGTAACAGTGACATTTTAGATGCTGCACAAATATAATGATGGTAGCATGTAGTACAATCATTAATTACATATTGATGGAATTTTAGACAAACTATTGGAATTGTTTATGCATCAATATTTTGGTTGAAAAGAGTGATGGTGTACCGGATTGAAGAGCAATTCCTCCCGTAGGCTCACACATTTGAATGCTTGGTAGTTAGCTGTTGGAATTATTTTGCAAGGATTATGAGGTGTGGCCTTATTGCTTCAATATCCCATGCCATTCTGAATTGGCTCACTTTCTCTACCTTATGTTTATATATCAGGATGTGACCGCTGATCTATTGTTGCAGTACCATGCCTGAATTCCTGCTGACATGTGTCCTGGACTCATGCTCTGAAATATGTAAGCAAAAAATTAAACTTTTTTTTGAGATGTCTTCATCTTGGTATAAATAAAAAGTAACTGACATGTGGGGAGGGGATAAACACATCAGGGTTATTGCACTCACTATGAGAAGTACAGGACAAAGAGCAATGTCTGCTACAGAGCAAGCATTGTTTAATAGAGGCTATTTTATTCCAACATTCTCCTCAGAGATGAGTCAAAGAGATATCAAAATGCAAACAGCTCTATTCATATTATAGCTACCATCCAGACATTACAATGGGAGATGGGGGTTGGTATTTCTTTAGAATTTGCTGCTTCCATCTTCAGATGTTGCTCTATTAGAAGGATCTCAGGTGTCACTTGCTGTGAGATCTTGTTAAACCCTGAAGGTGTGGAATATCTGCTCCCTTGGGCTTCTGAAGCTGTTCTTGTCCTGTATTTCTTTTCATTTTTGCTCATCCTTGTCAGCTGCTGCTTTCGGATCCCAGGTTGCAGTCAATGTCAGTCACTTTAACAATCTTCTTTGCTGCTGTAGGCTTTTCTTTGAACCCCTTCCAGCAAACTCATGATGTTCATCTGTGCAGAGAGCGATGTGTGTGCAAAAAATTCACAGGACTTGAATGTTTTCATGAATTTCCCCGGTGACTTTATACATCTATTTTCCATATTTCTATGTCAGGAAGTAAACATTGTCTGAATTGGTAGGGGAATGCAACTTCTGTGGTACCATGTTTGCTTAAATGTAAAGTATCACAAATTTATTGTGGGGATTTTATCTCACTGATGCCAAAATAGACTCAGTCTCATATTTTATTTCAGCAGGGTTCTACAGGACTCTTACTGTGGTGGAGGATTTGTCTCCTCAGTGGAATCTATATTTAGCTTCAGCCTCCACTAGTTTTGAACTATGAAATGATTATTTCATAACTAATTGAATAATAAATTTATAAATATTTCTTCAATACCAATATGAATCTACATATTTTGTTTTTAGATTCCACTGCATCTCCAGTGTATAGAGATATTTCTCATGCCCTCAAAGGGCCTTGGTTTCCATGGGAATAAAAAGACATTCAGCAGTATGCACTAGGTATCCACAGTACTCTCTCCACCAACAAATTCCCCACTTGATCCTTTCTGTTCCCATCCCCACCTGCTCCTAGTATACCCACAAAATGTGTTTTTCTTTCCCTTCCCAGGGAGAAGCATTCACTCTCCTCCCTCCTCTTGAGCATTCCTTACCACTCAGTCTCTCTAGGTCTGTGAATTGAAGCATGATTATCCTTTACTTAACAGCTAAAGTCTACTTATAAGTAAGTACATACCACGTTTGCCTTTGTGATTCTAGGTTTTCTCACTTGGGATTATTTTTCTTGTTCCATCAATTTGCCTGCAATTTTTATGTCATTTTTAATGGCTTTGCAATATTCCATTGTATCAATTTGTCACATATTCTTTACCTATTCTTCAGTTGAGGGACATAAGAGTTCTTTCCAATTATTGGATATTATGAATAAACCTGCTATGAAAATGTTGGGCAAATGTCTGTGTGGTCAGATGGAGCATCTTTTTGGCCTAGTGTAGCAGAAACTTTCTGGAATCTATGAGAGTGACCCTAGTGAAGACTCCTAGTAATGGGGAGAACAGATCCTGAACCAGCCATCTTCTATAACTAGGCAACAATTCTTGCAGTGAACTGGGACACTAACCTCGCCACAAAACCTGAAACTGACAATTTGCTCTGGCTGCAAGAAGTGCTGTTGTAGTGATGACACAGAACTTATGGGAGGGACCAACCAGAAACTGATGGGAGCAGATGCAGAGACCCAAAGCCAAGCACTAGAAATAACCATGGAACTCCTCTACAAAAATGGGGAGAAGAATTTCAGGAACTAAAGGGTTAAGGACATCAGGAGAACACAGGCAGCAGAATAACTAAGAAGGACCCATAGGGGATGTCAGAGATCAAAGTGGAAATCATTCTTTATGGGTCTGAGTTAGGTCCTCTACATACACGTTATGGGTATGTAGCTTGGTGTTCTTCTGCAACTCATACTAGTGGATGTAGGAGGTGTCTCTGATTCTGTTGCTTGTTCTTGAAACCCTTTCACTCCTATTGGGTTGCTTCATTCAGTCTTGATGTGAGGATTTGTGCCTAATCTTATTGTAACGTTTTATGCCACGTTTGATGGATATCGGTAGGATGCCTGCTTTTTTAAAAAAAAAAAAAAATAACAAAACATGGGAGAAGAAGGGAAGTTGGGAGAATGATTCAAAGGCGAGAAAAGAATAAAAATATCTGTATGTGCACAAATAAACTCATAATTATACATTGAGATGAGTTTATTAACAAAAGGGTGCATGGTATGAACACAGAGAATAGTCCTGCCTACATATGAGAATAATACAGAAGACATTTTGATAGAGTTGTAGTGTAACAAATATCTGAGAGGTAGTACAATTTAAAACAGGACAGAGAAAGTAATGTAAACCAAGGAGGCATTTGCCAAATATGCAAAAGCAGAGTTTGGGAAAATCATGTAGCTTCATCTTAGAATCTGAAAAAAAAAAAGCACCTAAAACAAACAAACAAACAACATTGAAAAACACATCAGTAACTTGCGGGACAAGGCTAAGGGAAAAAGACTGTTATTTCCAAAACACACGAATTAGAACAACAGTTTCCTTCTGTTTGACTATTAGTTATTGTAGTGAGTTCTTTATGAAAGAGAACCTCGGAGGACAAAGTTGACTGTTCTTGACAATCAGTCTAATCACCTACCGCTATCTGTATCTGTGCCTCCAGTTTTTAATGCCTCCTCTTTCTAACAAAAACTACTTTAGGTTAGTATTTTTAAAACATGCTTCATTCTATTTCTTAGACTAGAGGATATTGCTTGTATTATGTTTGTGAAGAACAGCTTCTAATACGGCCACAAATCAAATATTATTCTCTTGGTGGGCAGTTTGAAAATGCTTTGGTTAACTTATCTTGTTTTCCATAGTGTTCCACAGATCCTAGCTACTCATTCTCAGCTTAGTTAGACCCCCCCTGACACTATGGTACAACTTCACCACACTCCCTCCAGTAATAATAGCAAAAGTCAACGATTATTTCTCTGAATTGCATAAACATTTTCTTTTATATCAATATTACACTGACCCTATTGAATTAAAACATGAGGGATATATGTTTAATTTGGCATTAGCCATGTAATATTAATTATATAATTATCCCTATAATGAGATAGTGCTTCATCTCATGGGTATTTTACTGTTTGAAAATATGATAGTTAAATGCTGGGGAATTGATTGAAGCAGTTGTTCCTTTGAAGCAAAGAAAGTTAAGAAAGCATCTGCCACTTTAAGTAAATTATAGAACAACTCTGGTAAACACATTAAAGATAACCTAGGAATTATCAAAATGAAGTGTTGTCCATTAAGTGATGAATACAAAACACTCTATCTTGGATTAATTTGGCCAAAAGCAAGTTCAAGTTAGAATAATTCACTTTCTTTCTTTGTATTGTGTCTGTCCATAGTTTGTGAGTTTTGGCTTGTCTATAGTTGGTCTGCTCTGCAGCCATCTATGTCTGAGTGGATATGACTGCCCTCATTGCCTGTGTGATATAAGTCTTTCTCAGTGTTGTGATTTGATCTGTGTCTCATATATAACAAAACGACCTGCTCAATACTTACTGAACAGCATAGGAACATTTACAGCAGAAGGAATGAGGGAGACTTTACAATGTATTAAGTTATTTTCTCCAACTGACCCTAACTTCCTCTAAACCCCCTAGTACTGAAAAATACTGTTTATTAAGCAATGTCTATACATTGCTTGCAACGTTTGTTGCAGATCTTTGTTGTATATGACTACTATCAATTTGTTTGCTCTTTTCAACAAATTGCTAGCATAACACACACAAATATACATACATTGCTGTCTGTATCAGGGGCATGGGAGAATGCATAACCAGATTGTTGTAATGCAATGGTGTAGGTTACAAACACTGATTTCATCCAAGGGAGTGAGGTTGATACTTATATTCTTCTCTTACACAGAGATTTAAGAAACAGACTGGGTTCACAGCAGTATAACAAGCTAATCACATTGTCTTCAATGAAATTCAGGTGATGAAATTATCCATCACATTCCTGAAAAGAGAATCCTTATATGTAATAACAAACACCATTTCTGAGGATTGTTTTCACCAGTGTAGGCTAGTTTGGTTAACCTGATAAAAAATCAGCTGAGAAGGCCATCTCAAAGAGGAACTGTCTGGATTGGGTTGTTTCAGGAACACTACTGAGAGGGGTTGAAATTAAAATTGAGTTAATTGAGGTGGGAACATTCTGTTTGAATGTGAGCAACACCAATCATGGCTAGACCTTTCCTGACGAGAAGAAGGAAGTGAGCCAAAGACACATGTGCATGTATTTGTTGTTTTCTCTCTGCTTGAGTGTTAGCTGCTCAACTTTCCTCCATCTTTGGCTTCCTGAAGTGATGAACTATAACTTGAAATTGTGAACTAAAATGTTTTCTCCTGTAAGTTGCTTTTGTCACAGTGTTTTATCAGTAAGGGGAACTAAGGCACCCAATGACTTTAGCTCTCACTTCTGGTTAGGTTTTCTTGGGTTTGAACGTGTTGTGATTCATCTGACAGTGTCATGTATGTCTTTAGAGAAATTGTAAGAGGGAATTAATATCCAATAAATTGCTGTTGCTCATGCCTCTCATTGTAATTTAGCCACAGAAGATATTTTTGTTTAATGATTTTGACACTCAAAACATTAAATATAAATAAGATATACTTGAACTTAAGATGAAGTCATATAATATTCCATTCCTTTCACTACTCTTAGTCATAGAACATGATTTTTTCCGTAACTGAAGTTATCATGAGAAAATGGGTTTTCTGAAATCTGAGTGTCATCAATACCTATAGACTATCTCTCTCTGAAGTAATTCCCATTGCTCTCAGGAACACCATAAAGTTTCACCTTCAGCCATTCAAAGTCAGTAAAGCATTTGAATTGGATAAAGTGGCATATGCCTTTAATTCTACCACTGGGAAAGGACAGTCAGACAAATCTCTGATAATTCCATGACATTCTAAGCCAAAAAGCAAAATCTGGGCCAGTCAAATGTACAAGATACTGCCTCAAAAGAAGAAAGAAAGGAAGGAAGGAAGGAAGGAAGGAAGGAAGGAAGGAAGGAAAAAAGGAAGGAAGGAAGGAAGGAAGGAAGGAA
>NC_022011.1:8507540-8523062 GCF_000317375.1 Microtus ochrogaster | reverse complement strand
AAGGAAGGAAGGAAGGAAGGAAGGAAGGAAGGAAGAAAGAGAAAAGACTAGAGAGAAGGATGGAAGAAAGAAAGAAAAGCTTTCCTTGGAGGTCATGAATATATCTGTTCTCAGCTCTCCTCCACTCAATATGGTTAAGGGATGGCTCTGTATTAGTCAACTCAGGTTACTATACCAAAATGCATAGACTGGAAGGTTTAAATGGCACAAATTCATGTCCCATTCTCTGTATGTGGAATTCTGTGTTAAGGATTTAGAATAGTTGGCTCTAGAGGAGCATCTTTCTGACCTGTAGAGAGATGAGCACTGTTTTCTATGGGGTTGGGACAGAGGGGGCTCTCTGGACATCATTCTGGTGCTTTCTGGTGATCCTATTCCCAGCATCTCAACATTATGAAGTCATCTAGATAGAATCATTCACCACACAACCCCCAAAACCTTCACAATTGGCAGTTTGGCCTTAGAATGAATTTAGGCATGGTGCACCATTTAGTTTTTACCAGACAAGGCCTTGGAAGCTATATAATTTTCAGGAGGTTGAACGATAACAACTACTGAATAGTAACTTTATTATCAGAACCACTTTGGAAATAGATGTCAATCAAGTTTCATGTGGGAAAATTCCCTTTGATTGTGTTTTTTTTTAATATACTGACTTGGAATGGATTGAATCACTGCAATACTTTGTCATGAATACATGTACAAATGCCAAATCCATAAATGAATTTCAAGAGATATATGATACTGAGAACTTATCTGTATATGTATTATTATAAGGAAGATCTTCAATGTTCTCTGAAACTGAACTGAATATATACTGTCTAATTAAAGCTGCATTGGCATTACCTAATGCATGCTTACATAAACTAATAGCAATCTTAATGAATAAAAGCTAACATCATATGCATTGCAAACACTATATCAAAAATAGGAGACGTCTCAATTCCTAAATGTTTTCCAACATCATTTTATTCTCTAACACTTATCCTCAGCAAGAGTTTGGTGGACATTTGCTGATTGGTATATGTATTGTGACTATACCAGAGCTATGTGAAAACTAGCTCATTCCACAGACAGTAGGGGGTAATGACAGGGAGCAAGGTGAAGAAATTGAGTTCACTTTCAATGGGATGCACTTAAAGGTGATTTTCCCACTCACTGAATACATGGCTCTTCAAACCAATTTGCTAATCTATAAGGTGCTGCTGTGTATGCTACATTTTAGAACAGTGTTGAGGCACTTACTGCATATCCATGGGAAAACAGAAAGAAATGAATTATTGTTGTTGACCCAATAAGTACACACATAGAGACATGGTAGCAATGCTACCAACATTTAACATGCCATTAGCATTTGGCTTCCCTCTTTATCTAAGAAAATAAAATTGTAATAAATTTCCCATGGGATAATATGGTGTTGGAAAGTGGTGTGTATCTGATAGGAAAACTAAATCCACATTATAAACTGTAAATCTACTTAAATATTTATTTAAGAGTCAAGCCATTAACTAGCTAAAATAATAGTCTGTGATCTCAGCTGCTGACAGAATTAACAAATTAGCATGTTCTTGCTTATTTATTCCACTATCATTTAATGAGCTTCCCTTCTGTTCTGCTCTGTTCTTCATTTTTGGCTCTCAAAAATTCAGGATAGATGTAATACAGGCTAGAAATTTAAGACTATTGTAAGATATCTGGGAAGGTAAGCTTGGTGTATATTTAAGCCATGACATTTACTTTAAAAATAAATAATAGTGATGTTAAACAGAGATATTCTCTAGACACAAAAAGTAGAACAACAAGAAATTGGGCTGGACACAGCAAGCTAAAATTCAAATGATGGAAGAAAATTGCTCAGACAAAGCTTTTGTAAAATGCACACTTTTTGATGTTTATTTTCATATAACCCACTATATTTGATGCACAATTACCTGAAACAATGTCTATCTAGCTGAAGTGGTTTAAACTTTTGGAAGAGTTTTCACACTTATACCTATTTTGTTTTGCTGTAGATACAAAATGTACCCCAAAGTGTATGGGTTCACATGCTGACAGATTGCCCTTAGATGGTGGATGCAATCATTGAAAAGAAATTGGATCTTAAAGTCTGTGATATAAGAAGTAGGTTCATCCATTGATGGATATATAATATAGTGTCATTGCTTGAAGCTGTGACTGGATTGGAGGAAGTATATCTGTGGAGACAGACCTTAGCCATATGAGTGTATCTTGCTACTCACTTTTTCCAACCTTGGTCGGAGCCTCTGCTTGTCATGGGAAGAGCAATCACTTCTATCAAATACTTCAACCACCATACTGTGTCTCAACACTGGTCCAGAAACATGAAGTCAGGCAAGCTTGGACAAAATAAAATTTGCCTCTTTTATGCTGTTATCATGTAAGTCTGCTACAACAATGAAAAGCTTAGGTAATAGAACTTCCAGAGTAACCTTCATCCCACATTTTTTAGTAAGAATAAACTCCACAGTTACAGTAAATTCATCAAAATCAGAGCATAACTGCAATTTTAGAAACCAATATAGAGATCGTTCTCTAATTTTGTTGTAGGATTTTTGGTGTGATTCAAGATTCCCAGAATATTCTCAGAAATTAGCTACAACCATTAGTTTATTTACTGCCAAATGACAGCAATTGCAAGTTATTACAGTGAAATGAGATTCTTTTCCATAAAGTTTAAGGTCATTTCTTGGTACTATTGAAAAAAAGGCATTTCAATTTCAAATGTAGTCACAAAACTATAGAGATAATCCTAGTTTGATTACCACATTAAAACTAAACCTGGAGTTGGAGCCCTGTCCCTACAAACATAATTATATTATTAAGCAAAGTGCTTTATATTAACATGTTTTGAATTTTTTTCACAATTCTAAGCAAAATAGAAAGGTCTGATGTGTGTATAAAATCGATTCTTCCAGATCAGAGAACTTTAATTCATATGTCATACACAATTACTGTTATAATTACATAAAAACAAAGGTATATGTAAATTAAAGGTGACAACCATTTATACTAAGTATGTTACTATGTCAACTTTTGATTGATTTTAGTAATTAATGATGTTTGTATCAAGCACAGCTTAGTGCTCTAATTTCTTTTATTCAGGAAACAATATTACAAAAGAAATGATGAGGGTTTTTTTTTCCCCAAGAATTGGATTTTCCAAGACTTGATGTCCTTTTTGGAGATAGTTTACTGGGAGCAGTATCTATGGGATACCCAAAAAACTCTATCAAGTTATATCACTCCCCTTCTTCCTCTGTCCTATGGTAGAAATATTGTGCTAAGAGATTCAAATATTCCCATTATATTCATAATTTAAATAAGAAGTTTGATATAATAACTGCCATGATTACTTTTCTTTTCCCATTTTTGAAAGTTGAAGCCAAGCTAGGAGCCTGTTTGCCAAGTTTTCTGCCTGGAGGAAAATTGTGTGGCAGAGTTATAAATACATTGATGGATCCAGCTGGAACTGTCTCTTGTAATTTAATATGCAAAGAAATAATCTGAGTCATAGATGGAGACAATCAGTTCCTTTTAGATAGGGGCACTCTATGTTTGGCTCCACAGATGACTTTCAAGGGCCTTCTTCAGCAAGAGAAGAAGGGATGATGCCAGGACAAGTGGAACCATATATCATTCTTAAAACAAGCATTCAATTGCCTTTCTTGGAGTTTGCTTACATCAGCAAGTAGGTAATGGTACCTAAATTCTCTTTTAAACCAAAGGGAGTCTGAATTACTTTCAGTGTTAGAAAAGAAACGATTTTAACTTCTGAGAACTTCATATTTTATATTAATGTCTGCTAAATAGCATGTATGTTAAAACTATTAATACAGTTACAAAAGAGAAGTAGGGCAGAGAAATTGTAAATATGTTTTTCAAATGGAACTTATCTGTAATAGAAAATTGAAGTTATAACTCAACGGTAGAGATTTTGAAATATCTTTTTTAAAAGTTTTGATACAAGGTCTTATACATTCCAGGGTAATTAGGGACTTGTAAAGTTGCTAGGTTTGAAGCCAAGGATGATCTTTAGTTACTGTTCTTCCTTTCTCAATTTCTCAATTGATAGGACTACTGGTATGTGAATTCCTAGGATGATATATAGAATTTGTTGACATTTACTTCTTCCTGAAGAAATGTAACCCATTCCTGGTGAAACCATGCTTCTTATATGTCTACATATCTATTTTTGTATTTTTCCTGGCAGTCCATGAGTAAATGATACTGGTTTGGGGATATATTTCATAAAGAGCATGAGGAATACAGAGGCTCACAATGTAGGAGCCAGATACTGGTGATGCTTTTTCTTTCCCTATGTAGGTCTTGCATATGTTTGCAGGTGTGTATGTTCTTCTTTTAGACTTTATTTCAATACCAGTCTTTGGAATGATTTGCTTTGACCTCTATATGTAAAATAAGTCCTGTCATTTGATATTCATATCATTTATTACTAATTAAAATATTGCTGTCCACTTTCCATATAAAACCATGACTTTCTATTCATCATTATATTTCTATGGTACATTTAATGAATTATAAACTAACATTTGGAAGGAAGGAAAGTAAGAAGGAAGGCTAAAATCTTATTACTTCCAAAAATTTGAATCATCATATAAGCAAATCCTATGTAAACAAAAACTTCCCAGCATGCTGAAAATCCCCAAGCTAAATTTATCTTCCTACTAAGCATATTATTGTTGTCAAGAATTAGCCTGTATTTCTTTTTGCATCTCTCCCGATTTTTCAGGTTCTTTTACCTGCCCACTAGGATCTACCATTATCACTTTGTTCAGCTTCAGATGACAACAGATTTCTGTAGATGGCTCTTTTCTCCTGTCATCCTATTATCTGGATACCTTGTACTTTCTTTTTCTGTGTGATTAGACATATTTCAAAAGCCTACATGTCTTCTTTCTGTGGATTATTAAAGTCAGATGGCATACCATTTTATAAAGCAGCCCACCTCCTCTCCAATACAATTAATTAGTTGATAATCAGAATCTTTCGCTAGTATTATATCTTAAGAGCAAAATTATTCACAAAAAGGCACTTGTACTTGAGAATTAATTTGTGTCAGATTTATTCCACCTTTACCCACACCAACTTGTGATTCTGATTGGTCCTTTCTTTCTTGTCTCTGAGCATATATCTTCCTAATTACCCAGTCACAATTTCAGTATCATAATTACAAAATTCATCAAACACACACTTATTGAGTGATAAAAAGGAAGATAGTTTATGTGTGTGTTACATTAATTTTAAGTTTTTCCTTGGCTACAAAATATCCTACTCCACCAAAGGACTGATTAATATTGGATAACTTGTCTCAGCTCTGCATATTATGCCCAGTCTTTGTGACTTAGAATCCAGGTGGAAAGCCCAGAGGACTCTGAGTTCTTTTGTCTTTAGTTCTCTGAAAGTATTGCTATCTATAATTTACTTGTGTCTGTATCTTCTTCATCATACCTCATAGCTGTAGGACTCATTTCTTTCTGAAATCTTCTATCCTTCCACCTATGTAAGACACAATACAAACATGGACACCACCCTTTGTCCCTTTCAAAATGGTTCCTTCATAGAAATGTCTAGAAACAGAAACAAACTGTGACTGAACAAAGACCAAGAGCTGAGTGACCAGCCCCTTTTGCTGGACAATCCAGTCTCTAGGCCCTAGAACTCCAGGTGATACCCTGCGACACTCTCCACCCTACACTAACCAACCAGTGGGTAGACCTTTACAGGCAGGCTGCTCCAACATCCTCTGATGGGACCCTGTAATCTAAGAGTTTCATTCTACTCAAAAACACATCCATCCCCCATGACCTCAGTGACTTTCCAAGAGACAGACTAGAACTGCACAGAGCAAACCAAGAGGTGAGTGATGACCCCCCTAACTGCATAGTCCAGCCTCTAGGCCCTAGGCCCTGGGACAAAACCCAGGACTTCTCTCCCACCCACACTAGCCAGCCAGTGGAGAGGCCTTCTGCAGACAGGGAGCTCCAATACTCCCTCATTGCACTCTGTAATCTAAAAATCCCACTCCAGTCCCAAGCCCTCCATCCCTGGAGATATCACCGACTTCCTGAGACACAGACAGAGACTTTAGAGTGAATCGAGAGATACTGACTTCAAGAATTGGATCAAGAGGCAAAGACACTGCTTGCCCCAAATGGAGAAAGACATGGGTAGATCTCAGTGCAAGAATTCCTTCAACAACCTAAAGAAAAACCAGACAAAACCAGAACTTAGTGGTACAGCAAAATGAAGACCTGAACATCCTAACCCAGAAGAAGCAGAAAGAAATGAACTTAAATATAACTTTATGAAGATGATATAGACTTTTAGAGAGGAAATGAAAAATTCCCTTAAAGAAAAGGAAAAAAGACAAATAATAGAAGAATTCAATAAATCTTTTAAAGAAAACCAAGAAAAATAATTCAACAGTTGACTCAAAGAGTTCCAAGAGTTAAAGACTTGAAAAGTGAAAAAGAGGCAGTAAAGAAAACACAAACTGTGAGAATTTTGGAAACTCTGAAATTCACAAAGTCCTGGACAGATGTGTTGTATTCAATAAGAGACCACCCATGCAAGCATAGATTACTAGACCCAGCAAAGCTTTCAATTACCATAGATGGAGAAAATGAGATATTCCATGACAAAACCAGATTTAAACAATACCTATCCACAAATCCAGCTTTACAGAAACTACTAGAAGAAAAACTCTAACCTAATGATGTTGGAGGAGGGGCTGCTTGTTTGTCTTGGCCACCTGGCTAGCTTAGACCCTAAATAATCACACAGAAACTGTGTGAATTAAATCACTGCTTTGCCCATTAGGTCTAGCTTCTTATTGGCTAACTTTTAATTTTTTTTTTTTTTTTTGGATTTTTCGAGACAAGGTTTCTCCTTAGTTTTTGGTTCCTGTCCTGGAACTAGCTTTGTAAACCAGGCTGGCCTCAAACTCACAGATATCTGCCTGCCTCTGCCTCCCAAGTGCTGGAATTAAAGGCGTGCACCACCACTGCCCTCCTTATTGGCTAACTCTTAAATATTAACTTAACCCAATTCTATTAATCTGTATGTCACCATGAGGTTGTGGCCTACCAGCAAAGTTTTAGCACATCTGTCTCCAGAGGCAGCACCATGGCTTCTAACTGAATCCACCCTTCTTTCTCTCAGCATTCTGTTCCATCTTCCCCACCGACCTAAGTTCTGCTCTGTTCTAGGTCCAATGCAGTTTCTTTATTCATTAATGGTAATCCTACATCACAAAGAAGTTTGCTGCACTGATAAAAACACAGGCAATAGAAAACCTCATACCAATAAAACCCAGAGAATTTAAACACAAAAATATTACCACTGAAAAACATCAGGAATTAACGATCACTGGTCATTAATGTCTATTAGTATAAATGTATTCAATTCACCTATAAAATTATACAGGTTAGCAAAATGAATAGGAAAACAGGATCCACCCTTTTGCTGCATTTAACAAACACACCTGAAACTCAAAGATGGACATTTCCTCAGAGTAAAGGGATAGGAAGAGATTTTCTAAACAAATGGTCTTCCCCAAAAAACATCCTAATAGCTAGCAAAATAGATTTCAGACTAAAATCAATCAAAAGAGATGGAGAAATACACTTCACAGAAAAAAAATCCCTTATGGCAGAGTCTTATTTCTGAACATCTATGCCCCAAATACAAGCATGCCCACATACATAAAAGAAGCATTACTAAAGCTTAACTCACACATCAAACCCCACATACTAATAGTGGGAGACTTCAACACCCCACTTTCATGACTGGACATGTTGGCCAGATGGAAACTTAACAGAAAAATGTCTAGAGACACTTTCTTTCCTCCCTATCTTCAATACCACTGTTTAAATTCAGCTCACTTCGTTTTAAACTTCAATTCTTCCTTTTAGCAATGATCTGCTGATTAGATCACTTGAGGATCACATTTCATATATATTTAATAATTATGATTATTTTGACATAAGCAAACATTAAGACACTGGGTTTAAAAGTAACAGGAAAGTATTTAAGACTTATTTTTTCTTATTTTACTGATGAATGTGTGTGATAACATGCCTACACAAAGTATGTCACAAGTACACTGGTACACCAGAAGGCCAGAAGGTGGTGTTTGATACCTTGGAGCTGGAGTGAGAAGTGGTTATGAATTTCTTGGTATGATTTCTGAAACTTGGGTCCTATGGAAGAACATCAAGCATTAACTGATGAGACACATCTCTACTTCCAACATATGGAAATCTCATTGGCCATTATCCATCCTTTCCAGTTTAGTTATCTGGTTTTTGCCAACCTTATCAATTTGGCAGTATTACTATTCCTTTTATAGTAATGTCATATGTTGGTAACTGACACCAATGAAGAACTAGGCAATATTATTGTGCAGCCCTCTGCAACCCTTCATTGTGACTCTGGAAGGATCAGCAGTTCTGCTTACTATTCTTTTCTTTAGCCAGTGCTTGATATCAGGCTTGTTTATGACAAAGTAGGTACCTAACAGACCTTTTCAGTCATATAATTCATATAATTAAGTTGAAAATTTACTTGTGACACCTGGTTACCTATCACAACTATGGAAAAATGTACTGAAAATTTTCTAGGAGTCAGTTGTTGGAGAACACACTTACGCTTTGTATCAGTCTAGGAACTTCACGTTTTCCCCCCTGGGTGTCTTTTCATTATTAAGGTCACAGAACACCTGTCTTGGGGTCTCAGTACTCCCAAGTGAAAGCAGTAGACTAGATGGACAGAACGGTAAAGACATCTGCTCTGATTTGCTTTCTGTTCCTATAATAAAGTACTGCCCCCAAGCAACTCAGGGTATAAAAAGATTTATTTCATCTTACATGCTGTGATCATATTCTATCAGCAAAAGCAGTTGAGGCAGAAATTCAAACAGGAACCCAGAGACAGGAAATGAAGCAGAGACTGTGGAAGAACAATGTTTACCGACTTGCCTCCCTCTGGTGGCTCAGCTTTCTTATGCAGGCTAGACTCCCTTGCCCAGACAAGATACTATCCTTAATGATTTGGGAACTCACAAATCAGTCCTCATTCAAGAAAATGCACCACAGTCATAGACACATCCAATAGAAGGAAACAGTAAAATCCAGAGACAGAAGAGAAAATAAGAGAGAGCAATGTGTCTGAAAAGCAACAAGCAGTGTTCATGGGTAGAAAGGGAACTTGGGTATATAAATATATTAGGTAATAGTAATGAGATTTTTCTAGCTGGAGATACAGCAAAGGGCCTGTCTTAAGTGGGGACATATAAACTCAATTTTGTAACAAAGGAAAGAGCTATATATGCAAAGGTCAGAAAAAACTGTGCAAGTGAGAGATATGTGGAAAATAAAACATAATGAATGAGTTAATTTTCAGTCCTTAGGAAACTGCTACGTCTAGAAATGTTTCTTTGTATTTCTTACCAACACTTATTTGGAGGATCATAGAAAAATAGATATTAAGATATAAGATGTGGTAGTTTGACTGAGAATACTCCTGTACGCTTCTGAGGACTAGGCAGTATGGCCTTGCTGAAGGAGGTGTGTCACTAGGAGTGGGCTTTGGGGTTTCTAAAGAACATGCCAAGGCCAGTCTCTCTCTCTCCTTGGCTCCATGTTGAGGATAATACACAAGCTCTCAGGTACTGCTCCAGCACCAAGCCTGCCTACCTGTTTTCATACTCCCCACCATAATTGTCATAGATTTACACTTTATAACTGTAATCAAGTGCATAGTAAAATGTTTTCTTTTGAGTTGCTTTGGTCATCCTCCTCTTTACAGCAATGACAAAAATATGAAGAAGACATAGGATAAATATAAAAGAAAAGAAATCACTATACATTTTCCTTCATTGCCTCAATTTTTAAATGAATGGATTTCATTTAATAAATGGAGTTGAATGCAGAGGCCATAGATTTCCTAAATGTCCTCACTAAATAGTATACCATTTGGAGAACCTCCTTCAGTATCAGCATTGCTCATGAGACACATTAGTGGTCTAACACAAACACATCATTACTCATAAAGTCCACATTGCTTGCCATGGTCCACTCTTCCACACATTCTAAGAATTTTTTAAATGTATATAATGATTAGCATCCAACTCTACAGTGTCACAGGAAATACCTTCACTGTCCTAAATTATGTCATGCAGTATATTTTAATCCTTCCCATCCAAAACACTGATAATTTTGCTGTCTTCATGTTTGTGCCTTTTCCACAGTATCACATACATGGAATTTTAGTTCACGTAGTACTTTGCCTGTTCTCCCTTGTTTTTTTGTTTGTTTATGTTTTTGTTTCTTTCTGTATACCCTTTACTTCTATGACAGGACTGGGATATTATGACAGAACTGGAATTCGGATCTCTCCCTTTGTTTTATATTGTTAAGATTCCTTCAGTTATTTTGTGGCTTAATGACACACTTAATTTTAATTTAGTACTATTTTGCTTTATTGCTATAATAATATATGGAAGATACCAGCTCTGGATAATAGGTTGAAGAATTTAAATGCTTTAAATATGGTTGGTAACAACTTTAGATGCATAAAATTAGTGAACCTTCCATAAACATACATACACACATGTGTATATACACACGCAAACACACAAGGAAACAACAGAGATTAGTGCTGCTGAATGTGTAATAAAATGAAATTTAGCAGAGGAAGAAAATTATATTATACCACGAAACACATGCACCAAGCAATCATACTGACAGAATCACTGTCCTTGGCATTTTGATTCCCTACCCGCAGATTCTAAGAATAAACAAGAAAGAACAGCTTGTTAATCTCATCATATGCTACCCCTAACATATGTTATCAAAACTTTCTCTTTAAAAATATCATTATAATTATTAAAGATAAATCAGGTCTTTGTGGGTTTAATTATTCAGAATATTGCATTTTAATTATTTATTAATGTTCCATATTTGACAAACATTCCCAGAGAATTGGTAAGGTTATAATAAAAAGATTAATTGACTCATTAATATTCTAGAATAAACCTAGTTTGTATATCAACTAGGCAATGCTCATCCATCTTCTCTCAGAAGAACCCAAGGCTCACTTTGTAACCTTGGGAAAATTACATGCCTGCACTCCCTCATCTGTAAAGTAAAAATAGCAATAATGTCTTTATCATAGGATTGTATAAGGATTAATGAAATAAAGCATATTAAGAAGTAGCAAAATAACAGGCTCAATAACAGCAAGAATTAATATTATTTTCAGTTCGGGGACTATACATAACATAATTCAATATTATTTCCAGTTACAGGAATTATTTCCATGGTGTTGAGAGAGTTGGCTAGATATGGCTCGAGAAGGTATTAAACAGTACTCTTGAAGGATAAAATGATGGGATGTAAACAGACAAGGTTTCCTATTAGTAGGAACAGCAGCAGCATGATGCTGAATAGAACTACTGTGCTTCTTGTCCAGGGACTGGCTGACACTCAAGATGAAATTCTTCAGCTGTCCGGGGTTGGAAAATTATAACAGAAAATAATTGTAACAGAATAGACTGCTGCAATTTTAAACCAGTGTATAAAATAAAACCTTCCCAACCTAGGCACTCTAAGCATACACAGTTTTTTTTTTTTAACAGCAAATCAGGATCTCAAGGCAGCAGCTGAAATGAATTCATGTTCTAAGTCATATAAAAAGAGCAATAGTAATCTTCACCACCTTGGAAATTTGCTTTCAATCCTTCCAAATTTAGGAGAGAGGGTTTTAGGTCCAGCAGGAATACTATTGCATTGTGGTTTTTCTTTATGTTGTTGATGAGCAGCTGAGCAGAACAAAATTCTCCAGGTGAAGGAACAAGTATCAGTTGTGTAGTATTCGTTCTTTTATGAGCACTGCACTGTGTGTACTATATACAATCCGTCTTTACATCTTGAAACTGTATGAGAACAATCATATAAAATGTAAATATATGTTAATGAAACTAAGGCACGCTGACTCATTTACAAGCAAATAAAGAGCAATGCAGATTGTGTTCTAAAGCCTTCAAATATACAATTAAAACTCCATGTCTTCATCTGTTCTGCTATGGTCGCATTATGGTATTTCTATGTATTTTATACAATAAACTGTGTGAGCCAATTATTCAAAGCAGGTTACTCCATCAACATCTAATTGTGGGAGCAAAATCTGTCTATATCTAACCCTCCAATAACCCCCTATAACAGTTACTTTTGTGTTACTGTGAGATTAACAGTTTCAGAGAAGAGGCGATTCATTACAATTCATTGCCTCACCACGTTTGGTTTCATACCTTCCTCTAAATGCACAGCATCACAAAACAACTAATATAGTTGGATCATATGAATTGTTACCTGATTGTGGACAGAAAACAGAAGAAAGAAAAGACCCATGGAGCATGTCTGGGTTCCAATGGCCTATTTTCACTGGGTAAGTCCTATTTGCCATAGTTTCTACAGCTCCCCAATAGACAGACCCTCCCAGAGGGAACCAAGTGTTTAAAACATGAGCTTGTCAAGGATGTTTTAGAGTCAAACTCTAAGATCAACATTCTGCCTTGTTCCTTTGTCAGCTTGAGCTAAACTAGCCCGTATGGGTAGAGAGAACCTCATTTGAGAAAAGTGCCTCTATGAAATTGGCCTATGGGCAAGCTTGTGGTATATCATCTTGATTGATGACTGGTGTGGGAGGCCCCTTCTTACTATAGACAACATCATCCTTGAGACCATAACACTGAGTACAAGAAGAAACCAGGCTAAGCAAGCCATGAGGAGCAAGCCAGTAAACAATATTTCTCTACGATTTCTGGTTCACTTCCTGCCTCCAGGTTCCAGCCTTGCTCTGGATTTCCTGCATGATGGACTGACTACAAGTTGTGAGATATGATGAGGCATTTTCTTCCCAAGTTGCTTTTGGTGAAGATGCTTATATCACAGTTATAGAAACCTAAATAAAACATCAATGAACAGGGATAAATTCTGCATACATAAAGACAGAACATTAAAAAATACCAATTCTTTTGTTTAGAGATTGCCCTGAGTCTGAGTCCACTAATCAAAATCTGACTAAAAACATTGTCTATTGTTATAGAACAAATGAATTATCTAAATAAGTAGCTAGGTGTGATAGTAGATAGGTATATGCATGTGAGATTTAATTTAGAATTTTTAGGGTATTCATTTGGATTTGTTACTAACAAACATTACTTCTGGAAAATATTGGATGGATATCAATCTCAATGGGTCTTGAGGTAGATGACAACTTAGGCTACCAAGGATGTGGGGTAAGGGCAACAATCCTCCATTGCTGGTGGGAGTGTAAACTTGTACAGTTGCTTTGAAACACAGTATGGTGA
Organism: Microtus ochrogaster; assembly: GCF_000317375.1. Classification (NCBI taxonomy): domain Eukaryota; kingdom Metazoa; phylum Chordata; class Mammalia; order Rodentia; family Cricetidae; genus Microtus; species Microtus ochrogaster. Next base: position 8,509,648 of record NC_022011.1, on the reverse strand, counting down.
TTTCTCAGAAAATTAGAATACAAAGATCATTTTATTTAAAATTAAACTTAGGAGAATATTTAACTGGTAAGATAAATGACATGTAGGAGAGATTAAAAATATTAGGCATTTGGAGCTAGAGAGATGGCTCATCAATGATGAGTGCTGACTGCTCTTGTAGAGGGCCTGGGTTTCAATCTCTGCACTCACACAGTGGCTCACAGTTACCCGTAACTCCTGTTACAGAGGATCTGGGACCCTCTTCTGATCTCCACAGAGACCAGGCACACAAACATGACAGACAGACATACATGAAGGCAAACAACTAATACAATAATGGTAATTAAATATGTAAACTTTAAAAATTATGCATTTGCATGAAGGGTCTTAAAGAATAATATAAATACATGCAAGAAACATCATAATTTCTTTTACAAATGCCATCTGTGCATCATGTGAATTATTTGGTTTTCATTCATAGAAATTGATGTATGTACCATCACCTCTTCCATTTCTCATGTATTTAGTTCTTATATGTAGAAATGTTTTAATTTATTCAACTTTGTAAATGTGTTTCTGTCTGTCTGACTCTCTCTCTCTCTCTCTCTCTCTCTCTCTCTCTCTCTCTCTCTCTCTCTGTGTGTGTGTGTGTGTGTGTGTACCATGTGTGTTCAGGTGCCTATGGAGGTCAGAAGAGAAAGTCGGATTATTTTGGAACTGGTGTTATGGAAAGTTGTGAGCCATCAGACATAGGTGTTGGAAACTGAACTTCAGTCTTATGATGAGCAGCAAAACAGCAAGTGCTCAAACTGTTGAGTCACAACTCTAGTCCACTTATCTGCTGTAAGAATCCTACACCCTAATAATAGCTCTCATCTTATTTGACTCACATAGAGAGGCATACACTTTAACGGATAATATCTTTTTGAATTCATAGCTTTGCTTAGAAAATCTGAGCATAGAAAGTAATGTCACTAATAAACAACAGTTTATTGCACTATATTCATCTGGGTGCTTTCCTGAGCTTTCTGTATTTTAGTAGCCATGAAACAGCATGTTGAGAATTGTTCTTGTGTCAAAGAAAAAAAAACAGGAAAATGAGCAATTCTTAACTAGAAAAGGATTTTTTCCTAACTCAGCTTTCTAGAAGAATCAATACAGTAGCATAACACCCCACACCTTGTCCCTACCAATGAAATAGGGTGCTTTAAAATATAAAGATTCTATTCTTCCTTGGGAAAAACGAATGTTTAAATTTTCCACCTGACATGTTATAGTGTTATATTTCATGTCAGGTTGTTTCAGCCATGGCAAATGATGGGAAGCCTCAGTGATACTATGATACAAACCCTGCAGCTCACGTTGAATTATCTCACTGAGACATATCAGCCTGAAAACATATGTGGGTGGAATCACCACTCTGAAAGGCAGACATAATGTTCATGTGTCCCAGAGACAGAAATGCTTATAATTCATTTTTGACGGAAGGACAAGGCAATGATGCAATGTAGAAACAATATTTGCTCAGTTTAATAAAATTAAGACAACAGAGAGATTTGTTTGAGCTCAATGGGCAGCTAGACATAAAATTGTCATGAATAAATAGCCAATCATAAATAAACAGTTCCAAAAATAAGATAAAAGAACCTTGAAATTTACTTAGTAACTTCACTACTTAGCTTATATAATCACAATTTATTGCATAGGGTATATGAGATTCTATCCTCAATATTCTTCCAAAAATAACGCTAAATACATGTAATTAAATGGGTTATTATCTTCTTCACCTAAGGGTAAGGTATTTTTTGTAACTTATTCCTTCTCTTGCTTTGAATCAAAAGTTAGAAAATACCATTTTTATTGTCACAAACACTATCCTGCTTCAAATCTTCATTACCTCTGGCTTCAAGTTTTATAGTAATTAAAAAAACCCACTTTTCTGAAATTTAGTTCATTTTACAACTTTTAAACATTACAGCCAAGTTTTTTTTTTTGAACCCTATGCTGAGAATTCACTGTCTCTGTTTTAAGGCTATGCTTGTTCATGGCAAGTATTAGGTTACTAAGATTTTAAGCCGGGCTATGGTGGCGCATGCCTTTAATCCCAGCACTCGGGAGGCAGAGGCAGG
>NC_022011.1:8504716-8507440 GCF_000317375.1 Microtus ochrogaster | reverse complement strand
AAAACAAAACAAAAAAAAAGAAAAGAGTTTACCAATTTTCTCTTACTTTTCTTCAATATAGTGAAATAATCTCACTTTATAACATATTGTGACTGTCTCCTTTTTTTCAACCATATTACTTTTGTTCATTTTAAATTATATTTATATCCCTCTAGTTTATTTTTCACTAGTAAGGTCATATCCTAAATTCTATTTGACTCTTTTTTTTTTTCTGAGATCATTCTTTAATGAGCAAAGAAGTCAGGACCACAAGGGGTGCACCCACCCATGGAGACAGTGGGGCTGATCTATTGGGAGCTCACCAAGGCCAGCTGGACTGTGACTGAAAAGCATGGGATAAAACCGGACTCTGTGAATATGGCGGACAATGAGGGCTGCTGAGAAGCCAAGGACAACGGCACTGGGTCTTGATCCTACTTCACGTTCTGGCTTTGTGGGAGCCTAGCCAGTTTGTATGTTCACCTTCCTAGACCAGGATGGAGGAAGGAGGACTTTGGACTTTCCACAGGGCAGGGAACCCTGACTCCTCTTCAGACTGGAGAGGGAAGGGGAGGGGAGTGGGGGGAGGGGGAGAAGAGTGGGAGGATGGGGAGGGAAATGGGAGGCTGGGAGGAGGCAGAATTTTTTTTTTTTAATACCGCCAAGTTTTTATTATCTTTAAGAATAGCTCCAATCATTCACTCCTCTCCTCAGAAATCTTCAACTGGAATAATTTCCACTTTCAGATGCCATCTGAGTAGCCAAGAATTGCTAGCTCAGCCTCTCCCAATTTCCCAATGAAATAATTAGAAACCCATGGAAACTTCAAAACTCTACTCTCAGGCAGTCAGAGAGCTGTGACATAATTCTGAAAACAGGGTAGATACAGACACAACTTATCACAAAGAGAGCCCTTGGCAGCCAGTGATGACGGTAGTTCCAGAAAACTAGACAATCTAGTGAAACAATACTACCTAAACACTTTAAATAGAGGAGATAACCAGTCTCTAAATATAGGGCACAATTTATGGCAGGCTTATGGTAATGGCCATTAAAAGAAGAAAGGTTTGACCAAAAAATTGCTAAATTAATTTCATGTAAAAATTAGACTGTTTATAAATATTATAGATACTTAGTCTGGAAGCAAAGCTAAATGTGCAGGAACTGGGCAAAAAAAAAAAAGAAGAAAAAAGACTGAACATGAAGTTTACTTATTGCTGTAAACTATTGGGACTTTCCAACAAGTAAAAAAATACTGAGAAATTACCAATATTTATTTTTTAAACCATTTTCTCTACACCCCAGAAACATAAGGGGTCTTTTGATCTCTTAACTGGTATGCCTTTCCTTGCTTCTGAAGCTATGCATTTAACAATCTGCCATCATTCTTCTCCTGCAGTATATGCCATTCAGGTAAAACAGGCTGCATGCTCTTTCCTTCTTATCCCCAACTGGGATTCATTTTCACCTTCTGCTTTCAGGCAAGAACATGGAGAAAACTACTGGGTAGGAAAGAGCAGCTACAGGAATTACCCATAATCCAGCTGGCTGGCAGGAAGCCCACTGGTATGCAAGTGTGCAGGGACTCTTGCTAGATATGCAATCTCCTAGCTGGGCTAAAAGCCTAAAACTTGGGTTATCTCTCTTCTGTCTAGCAGATCTAAAATAGATAAAAGAAGGACTCTCATCAGAAGTGTGTCTATAGCTATTTATAACAACCAGCTATGAGAAATCTTAAGTAACCAAACCGGGTATCTGGAAAACTCGAAATCAAAGGCTTCTCATTTGGGTTCCAAAAATGAAATAAAAATAAATATATTATCTATTGTGCAAGCTAATTTTACATTAATTTGATACAGTATAATGTCATCTGAGAGGAGATGACTCCAAATGAAAGATACCTCCAGGAAATTGGGCTACGGTCCAGCCTGTAAAGCATTCTTTAAGAATTTCTGATTCTTGTGGGATGGCCCAGCCAATTATGAGTGGAATCAGCCCTGGTGCAGAGGTCCTAAGTTTTATAAGAAAGCAGGCTGAGCAAGCTATGGAAAGCAATAAGCAGCCCTCTTCCATGGCTTTCCTGTTGATTACTATCTCCAGATTCCAAGCCTGCTTAAGTTCCTGCCTTGACTTCCCTCAGTGACAGACTGTTATCTGAACATGAAAGATGAAATAAACCCTTTTCCCAAGTTGCTTTTGGCTATGATGTTTCATCACAACAATACAAACTTTAACTAAGACATCACTGGTTAGGCCTCTTTAAAGTTATATTAGTGAACAATGGATATATGCATCCCTTCCTTGGCATCTATAGGCAATTGGTTCCAAGGACCCACAGAGATACCAAAGTCCAAGGCTGTACAAGTCAAGTAAAATGGTGTATCTTTTGCTTATTTCATTTGTATATAATGCTCTAACTTTAATAACTTTAAAAAATGGCAAATAATATGTAATTGTAGCTCTTAGTTGAATCTTCAGAAGCAGAACCCAAGGACATGAAGAATTACCTATACATTAACAGCATTCAGAAAATTCAGTTTTTATAGGTTAGTTAATAACATGAGATAGAAGTCATTAAAAAATCAAAGTCATACAAAAATGTACTAGAGCACCAATTCTATCAGTGTAAGATCCTGTCACAAGATAGGGGAAGCCAGGCAATGGTGGCGCACGCCTTTAATCCCAGCACTCGGGAGGCAGAGGCAGGCAGATCTCTGTGAGTTCGAGACCAGCCTGGTCTACAGA
>NC_022011.1:8500412-8501641 GCF_000317375.1 Microtus ochrogaster | reverse complement strand
TGCATCTGTCTGGCGTGGGAGAACCATGGCGACTCACTCACTCAGCTTCTTTCTCCCAGCATCCTGTTCTGTTTTCTCCGCCCACCTAAGGGTTGGCCTATGAAATGGGCCTAGGCAGTTTCTTTATTAATAAGAAATCATTCCCACATCAACAAGCATGCAACTGCTTATTATGGGTTAAACAGGCTGCTTCTACTTTCTATTCAAAGCCTTCCATATTGTGATTTAATTGTCTTTATGGTCTTCTCTTCATTACTGTCTTATAAGCATGCCAAGCTGTAGTTCTCACTTTAAAGAACAGGAAACCTCTAACTAAGGCTGTAAATATTCAGTCGGGAGAAATTATATATTGACAACTTTATGTTATATTCACAGTCGGACATCTTGACATTCAGTATTTTAGTAAAAAAAAGCTTCTGTTTATATATACATGACTTGGCAGGCCCATCTCAATAATGAAAGTTTTATTTGCAAGTGTTTTACGTTAATGGATAAGATTGACTTGGGACTATGCAACTATATCTGAACATCTGATTCTATACATAATTCTCTTTTTGCTCTTCATCTCTTTTGAATTACACAACTTGTTAACAAATGCCCATGTATTTATCATCTGTAGTTCTCTTGGCCTCTTAGAGTCACATGTACATCGTGTTTGCAAAACAATATCTCAATTCCAAAGAAAATGGTCCCCAAAGCTAGAGAGAACTCCCCTTTACTTGTCACTCTCCAACCTTTCCCTGCACTCTTATTTCACAACCCATCTTTCTATAATTTTACTATGGAAAAGCAGACTTGGGAGAGGCATGAAGATATCTTTCTCTGTATTCTCTCCTTAGCACTCAGATAGTCCTTCACAATCAATAAAATAGGCATTTAAAATGGATGTTCCAGGACTTTCAGTATGGATCACATTCTTTGGCAATATACCAGGGAGTACTGAGCAAACCACTGTGTGATGGAAATGGGGCCCCAGCGACCAAGAAGAATGGGGAGAAAGAAGAGAAACCACTCTTACACTTATGAAAGATTTTCCTTCTCAAGTTTTTACCTTCTTCACAAGTTTAACCTTAGCCTGTTGAAATAAGAACAGCGGGGCTGCGTCCCCAGCACCCTGCCGCCCACATGGCTAGTTTAGCTTATGTCCCGAAATAATTACACGGAAACTGTATTCTTTTAATCACTGCCTGACCCATTAGTTCCAGCCTCTTATTGGCTAGCTCTTACAT
>NC_022011.1:8481343-8500267 GCF_000317375.1 Microtus ochrogaster | reverse complement strand
TTTCCCCGCCTACCTAAGGGTTGGCCTATGAAATGGGCCTAGGCAGTTTCTTTATTAATAAGAAATCATTCCCACATCATTAGAAGAATGGGGAGAAAGAAGAGAAACCACTCTTACACTTATGAAAGATTTTCCTCCTCAAGTTTTTACCTTCTTCACAATTTTAACCTTAGCCTTAAACCAAGGTAATGTAAGTGATAAAGAGGGAACCCTGAAATTGCAATCGATCCCTAACACAGTAACTGGAAAATACTCTATTCACTGCAAATAATAAGAAAGAATTGCCAGAGTCAAAGCACAGTGATGCCACTTCCTTTGCTTAGAAAGAAAGTAACCAAGAGTTACAATAAGAACAAAAATAGAATAAAAATATCACTGTACATTTATAGTCCAAATGCATTTTTCTCTTTGATGTAAGAAGGGCATAGATTACATCATGTATAAAGTTGCAAAGAACGTGGAGGATGCATGTGATATTCTTCAGATATATCTACTTGGATATTTATATTTTATAGGATAAAATATCTTGAAGTATATTGCATATGAACAAATATATATATATGGTTTATGTGTACATATATATATAATATATATATATATATACAGTCTTTTATAGATACATACAAATATTCCACTTTATGCCATATTTGTAAAACAGATAAGTAATTTGATTTGAGAGAAGACAGAGAATTCATCATATAGTAACTTCACTTGTTCAACCAAAGTAGCCATTTCAGGATACTTGGACATCATACTTTCTTTTGTTACCTTTTACTTAGTACTATTCCATGCTGTCTTGACCTCAAATTTTATACCTGACTCATTCTGTATTTTAAGCATTAACCTTTGTAAAAAGCTCAAATTCAATAAACGGTGGAATGGTGCATTTATTGGTAACCTATTCAAAGAATTTAAAGGTTTATATTATGGTGAAAGTTCATTCTTACTATCTCTTGCTCAAAGTCAGGTTTTTACCTCTAAAACACAGTCATCATTTGGTTACAAGATCCAGGAAATTGTGTTTATGCTTCTTGATCAAATGCAGATTTACAAATTGATTGATTTGGGCCACTTTTTTGAAACTAGTGATTTCTAGATTCTGTAATGTTACTTAACAACATTGTGCTAGAATAAAGTATATTTTTTTGGTCTATCAGTGTCGCCTTCATCTACAGTGAATAGACGTAATCTCCAAATCTAAAATAAAATGCAAGAACACACAAATAGGAAATTTTTATACATTCTCCCACAAAGATAAGCACTAAAGACAGTGCTGAAGCAAAAGTTAGAGAAAGTGCAGAGCCACAGTTTGGTGAGTGAATAGCCAAAACTCACAGCCATCACAGGAAAGGGTGAAGAAGGAGTTTTATTACCTGCAAGTAGAAGACATGATTTCAGATAATGACTGGTGCTCATTGAACAAAGAAAAGGGTAGCAATTTATTAGAGAAGTTTATTCATATTCCATGGGGGAGGCGTTTTGGGGAGTTTGCATTTCTGAACATGTTCAGTTTAAGGCACATTCTCATGAGCATACTGTGTGCTTGCTAGCTTTATGTCAACTTGATACAAGCAAGAGTCATTTCGGTAGAGAAAACTTCAATTGGGAAAATGAGCCCACCAGACTGGACTGTGAGCTTATGGTACATTTTCTTAATTTATGATAGACACATGAGAGTACAGATCATGGTGGACAATAAAAAAAAAACTGGGCTAGTGGTAATGAGGGCTATAAAAAGGCAGGCCAAACAAGGCATGAAAGAACAAGACAAGTCAGTAAGCCTTACTTCCCAATAGTCTCTGTATCAGCTTCAGTCTCCAGGTGCCGGCCCAGTGTTACCTCTGCAATGGACTGTTATCTAGAAAAGGGAAATGAAATAATCCTCTTTCTCCCCAAGTTGCTTTTGGTTATGGTATTTTATCACAACAATATAAACCATTTCTGAGAAACCCAGGGTCATACCTATATACTAAAACCTATCAGGAAAGAATAGTCCATATACGTTAACAAAATGGAATAAAGGAGATAGGAAACCTGACTTTGGATAAAGAAATCTTTTGAATAAGACCCCGAGAGTCGCCATACTTTTGTGGCTACTAACATTATCTCTCTCTTAAGGGACAAAGGTCCATGGCAATACTCCAAACTGCTTGTATAAGCATACGAACCAAGAAAACACATTTTAACCAATAGCCTGCAACAACTATCACTGTTAGCAATCAGCAACAGTACTGAGGAACGTCTAACAAAGGTCAAACAGTGGTGTTTGGAGACTGCCAGAATGAACAAAAGTCAGGAGAAGTCAAACACTGAATAGAGTTTAAACACATGATTAATTCCTGAATTGGAATAGCATTGTGTATCCGTCTCCCATTGGAGTAGGGCAGCACGCACAAAGCCTATGGGCGTTCTCTTGTTTCCATTTCCGCTTTTGATAAGGTCACATTAACAAAGCTCTACAGAGATTCCCTCAGTGTTGTACAGTTTCTTCAGAAAAGCCTTATGGAAAAGCAGCCGGCACTCATAACCACTGAGGCCTCTCTGCAACTCCCAATCCTTGTGTGTGTGTGTGTGTGTGTGTGTGTGTGTGTGTGTGTGTGTGTGTATCTTGTCGACATATACAAAAGTCTGAAAAAAAATATGTGCAGAAGAGAATTGCTAATCTCTCAGATGTGGATTTTAAAATATGGCTTAAATTATCTCCTGCAGTGACCATTACCCTTGCTCGCTAGACATGTGTTTCTGTCTTCCTTGGCCTCATTTGGGCCATTGTGAGATGCCTCACTTGTTTGTCTTAATAACCGAGCATGACTTCTGAGTAGCACAGAGGCCACAAAATAAAACCAGCATCCTCAGGGAATAGGTCTACACAGTAAACAATTTTCTAGGTCAAGCTTTGGATGGCTGAAAATCTCACAACAGCAGGACATAAGTACTAAAATCATGGTCAGCTGTCTCTGTTAGTTCCTCCTGTACCTGGCAGGCTTTATGTTAAGTCAAAGTCAGAAGAAAGCATTTGAATGAGCATCATTTAAATATTTTGAATCAAAATGAGATCAATATCAGTAAAATAATCTAAGAGATTTAAATTAAAAATTTCAAGGATGGAGAGGCTTGGATGCATCAACAGCAAGGTCACAGTGGACAGCAGTCTGGCTTTTAGAACCAAAAGGCCTTGTTTGGCAAAAAAAAAAAAAAAAAAAAAAAAAAAAAAGGCATGCTCGAACTTAAGCATTGCATAACACCTTATGAGTCAGCCTGGTGATAATCAGTGAGGTTCTTAAGATAAAATACCATCTGTGCACAGAAAGAAAGAGAAGACAAGACAAGGCAGGAACATTGACTCCGTGCAAAACAAAATAAGAGAAGGATGGTGATAAGATAAATAAATAACTAAAAATTCACTAGTTGATTCCAATACATATATACAGACTCACAAAATAAGTTTGAGCAAAGATTAATCAAAACTGTTCTCTCATCTCAGTATTTGATTAATTCATTAATTAATTCCACTCAAAAGAATGGATCAGATTTAAAAACGTGTTATAGTCACTGGTTTCATCTTTATTTGATAAGTATATCTTGGATATGTACCATGGTATAAGTCATATTTGGTAAACACATGAGAATTTCATTGGTTAAGAAATCTGTGGTCCAAGTAAAAGGAATAGTATTTCCTATGAAAATAAATGTATTTGTGCATTACCTGAAAAACATTTTCCCTAGATATTTTTTACCTGTAATGGTCCCAAAATGCATCGAATGTGAATTATGTTAATATTTACTTGAATGGTAAATTCATGCAAACAGTATCTGGAATGGGAACTTTATTTATTCTACAAATGCACCAAAGAATACAGTCCCCAAAGCTTTTAAGATATCCAAATGGATGACTTAGAAGTTATATGCTTCATTTCAGCTACATATTAAATAATCACTCAGAACATACAGACTTGAGAATAAAATCCCCAGAAAAATATTACAAGATGGAACTGATTTATTCTTATGAATTTTAAAACTAAAAGTTTTTATGAGGGAAACTAAAGTCAAAATTCTAAGAACCCCTTTGTTATCAGACACCAGCATTTAGAAACCCTTTTTGACCAAAGATTTCCTGTGGCCACACTGAACTCCTTTAGTAGATTTTCCCTTCCTTTCTGTCTTACATGAGCATCTCCAGTCATTACTTAGTGCACTAGCAGCCTGTGTTTGTGTCCAGCCTCCCTCTTCTTGTACAAACCCAGGGATTCTCTAGCACATTCATCCCAGTCTCTCCAGTTCTACTCTTTGTCATACAGAAAGCTACAATCAGGAGCTCCTCCTCCTACCATACAACCAACTCCCTGGTGCTTTCAACCCTCTGTGTGGACCTGATTCTTCTAGCTCTTTTCCACATTCCCTCATGTCCTTTTCTCCTGGTAAATCTATTATTTGCCTCTACCCACCTGTTGCACAAGTTCCAACTGGTTTTAATAATAAAAATGTGGAGTCAGATGTCAGAGCTAATGCTGAAAGATCAGAAAAAGAAAGGAGTAAGCCACAAACAACTCTTACCTTGTTAATTCCACAGCTGAAAAGGGACTGAGCTCCTGTCTCCTCCCGACTTATATTCCTCATATCATCCCCAGTCATATCACATTCTATCTGTCTGTACAGACCTCCAGACCGCTATGGTTGACTAGTGGCTAACTCCACCCTCTGATCTTCAGGCAAGCTCTATTTGTTAGAGCACAAACAAAATATCACCACATTTCCCCCCCCTCTTTTTTTAAATCTAAAATAAAGGTTATAAATAATATAAAAAACTATGTACAGTAAGTACAATAACTACATATAATATATACAGGTAATAAAATATCAACAATGTCTAATCCATTAGTAAATTACAAATCCATAAAAAAACACTCTATGTCTATTCTATCTTGATGAGTTCAAAAGGTTTTACCTAATTAACTTTCTATTCTAACTTGCATTATCAAAACTATCTTTTAATGTCTCTCAACTTTATACATTTTACACCTATTTAGTGGATTTCTGTTCTGAATCTGGTAACAAAGAAAACTGTCACTATAAGGTCTTCAACTCCACCAGAGAACCCAGAAGAAAATACCACCTAAGTAAGCAGGAAGTACGAGCAAGTGACTTCAGAAAAATGTGAGAAACAACAGAAAAAGTTGGCTACCTGGAGAGTCACCCAAAGTTTCTCTGCAACATCAGAACATCCATCTTTGGCCTACAGGCCTAGGATATATGACAGATTTTTCTGTGAAGCAGGATATTCAGAATGGCTATTACATCTTGTCTTGGCAAAGTTGGCAGTCCTTTCTTTTGTGTCTTACTTGTCCAATTTGGACAGCATCTCATCAACAATTGAGGTAAGGGCACTTTCTTTCCCAGTGACCTATTGTTGCCACACAGAAAGTAAACATCATATGGAATTTCAATACCCATAATATTCTCTGAAGTAGATTGGTACTGCAAGGAACAGACATGCCTCATTGTCATAAAAAATAACCTATTTTATTAAAAAATCTTAAATGTCAAATTCCGTAGATCTCTAGTGTTGGAAGATAAAAATAAATCTCTTTGACCTTGAAAAATGCCTAATGCAACTACAAGTTTGATTGCAATGATTAACTATTAAATTGCATTACTTTGTATCTTAATCAGTTGGTAAAAATAACTTTCAAGGAGTAGAAATTTGCACCACATTGGTAAATGAGCTGTACAGGTTTAAAACCATAACCAAGATTCAAAATGTATGTACAGTACATTCTAACAAAAATAACCTTAAATTTGTATCAACATACAATCATCCATATCAATGTAAAATATTTAAAAATAGATATTGCATATTTGGTTTAAAAGCATATTCAATAATCTATCTTTTTATTCTATTTCTAAATCCCCCATTTTTTTCTGAGTAGACTCAATACTCCATCATTATATCCAATCATATCTATATCTCTCTTATTTCAAACAAGAATTCTGAATCTGCTGGGCAGTGGTGGCACATCCCTTTAATCCCAGCACTCGGGAGGCAGAGGCAGGCAGATCTCTATGAGTTTGAGGCCAGCATGGTCTACAAGAGCTAGTTCCAGGACAGGCACCAAAGCTACAGAGAAACCTTGTCTCAAAAAACCAAAAAAATAAAAAAATAAAAAAAAGAATCCTGAATCTTTCTTCTTTGTTTAGGTATTTATGAGGTCCATTACCAATAAAAACTTATAACAGACTCCCCTAAACAATAACAAACACCCATAACCCTATGAATGATGAAAAATCGCCCACCCCACCTCTTGGTAATGTGGACATCATGCTGTTAAAGTTCCTTCGGGCTCTCTGGAGGATGCAGCATTTTTAGGGGAACCTAAAATGAAAATTGTCAAGTCCTTGGGAGAGGTATCTGTATCATTTTTTTGTTGTTGTTGTTCAGCCTGGGTATAATGAGAAAGTACAGGGTTTGTCTGAAGTCCTGGCTAGAGTAGGCTGTCAGTCCGGATCATCTCAGCTAACCACCTCAAAATTATCCTGAGCAGTTTGTAGTCCAAAGCCGATCTTTAGGTGGTGTGTTTCAGCTTAGTGGTATTATCACACTTTTGGTTGAATCATTGCTGTTTGGTCCTTTTCTCCTTTTAGAGACTGACTACAAAGGTCACTGTTTAACATGTGCTTTATAAAAAGTGAAAGAGTGCCCTAAGAGACTATTCTTTCTTTTAATATCCTTAAATCTACCATTTCCACAAGATTCCACTTAACTCTTTCACTGTCTTGGCAATGTCTATCATTTGGCAGTTGTTCCTGTAAGGTTACTAAGTAAATTAAGTTCTTGGTTTGAAAACCTTAGACTGTTCCTCTCTAACCTTATAATGCACTGCTGAGACTGGTCCTCCATTGAATTCCTCTGTCTGGATCTGAATCTCTCTATGATACTTTTAAATAGGTTTTTTTTAAGGCCTGTATCTTTGCATTCATTTCAACCAACTTTTTCAGAGATAAACCAAGAAATATCAAACCAACAATAAAGATTATCAAAATGATAATTGTTATTATGTTAATCCCAGTTAAATGGATTATCCCTTTGTTGAATTCTTCCACTTTTAAAGCATCCATAGTGTAATTATAACAGATCTAACTCTCTCCATCATAACAGTATTTCCTATCTTTTAATGATGGAAAAAACTCTCCTTTTTAAACTAATTCCCCCTTTAAAAACTTCCAATTGTCCTACTAAATCTGCTGATGGTGGAGAGGGAAGCTGCTGATACACAGCATATCTGAGCAGAGAACACAGGCAATGGACAGCCTGGCTGAGGCCAGCTGCAACTGCTAGCATGTAGCCATGTGCTGAGAATACATGGTGGTTATGACAACAGCAGAAGCGTGATCAGGTGTCAAGGAAGCTATGCAATGGGGCAGCAGCTCATTGAGGGGGTTAAGAGGAAGCCCAAAACCCATGGTGGAGTAGGAGCCAGCTCTCTGAAAAGCATGGGATTGTTCAGAAGAAACATGTATGGTGGAAGCTTCCTGAGGTCAGAGCCAGCAAGTTTAGGGTGGAAAAAGTTCTGTTGTGTTAGGAGCCCAGGTGTTTCTGGAGTTTGGGTGGCAACTGGAAACTGTTGTAGAGAAGCTACACCAGGAAAAACCCAAACTTGCTGAGAGGCTTGGAGAAAAAAGAAAGGAAAACCTAAGAAATAGGGCAGTGACTCCTGTAGAAACTTCTGTGTGTCCCAGTGGCCGCAAATTCACAGACAAGCGGCTTTTCATGAATTCATGCCATAAAGTGGGGGGCCAATTGTTGCATGAGTTCTAATTGGTTTTAATAATGAAAACACAGAGCCAGATATTGGGGTAAATGCTGAAATATTAGAGAGAGGAGTAAAACACAGCCAATTTCTCTCTCTCTCTCTCTCTCTCTCTCTCTCTCTCTCTCTCTCTCTCTCTCTTTTTCTCTCTCTCTCTCTCTTCATGATTTTTCAAGACAGGGTTTCTTTGTGGCTTTCCAGGAACTTAGTCCGTAGACCAATCTGCCTCCTGTGCTGTGATTAAAGCATTTGCCACCACTACCTGGCCATTTGTTTCCTACTTGCTTAACATAGCAGACAATGAGGACTACTGAGCACTCAAGAACAATGGCAATGAGTTTTTGATCCTACTGCACGTACTGGCTTTGGGAGAGCCTGGGCAGTTTGGATGCTCACCTTACTAGACCTGGATGGAGGTGGGCGGTCCTTGGACTTCCCACAGGTCAGGGAACCCTGATTGCTCTTTGAGCTGATGAGGGAGGGGGACTTGACCAGGGGAGGGGGAGGGAAATGGGAGGCGGTGGCCGGGAGGAGGCAGAAATCTTTAATAAATAAATAAATTAAAAAAGAAAAAATACTAGGGACTGCACAATAGTTAATAAAGACATGTATAAGTGGAAAAAAAGAGTGAAAAAAGGACATGGAATTTGGTATGTTGGGAAGATCTTGGAGGTGTTGGCGAGGGAAAGTCTGATTAGAATATATTGTGTTGAATTTTTTAAATAAAGCAAAATAGGTCCATACTAGTCCCTCTAAATGTGGGTGACAGTTCTGTGGTTGGGACAGACTGTGGTGCCACTGGCAGTGACACCAAAAGAGTATGCTAGATTGTTAATGGAGTATAAAACCATTTTTATATGATTTGTTTTAATAAAAGGCATTATTTGAAGTATCATATTTAGCTAATTACTGTAGGTACTGAGTATGAGAACTATTAGGTGCATGAAATTAAGTAAATACAGGCAGTGGGAAGCAGAAAGGACTCCTACGTTCCTTCTTTAATATTTTAGTAAACATAACTGAAGAATTTAAACAAATGGATAAACAAAATAGTATCTTCCTAGCTTGTCATTTGAAGTGTGATGTTATCTGATCTTAGGACGTTCATTTTTGTCATATTTAATACACACTGATTGGCAGTTTTTATAGAGTTCATGTTAATGCGTTAGCAAGTGGAATTAGGGTAGCAAATAGAAAATCTCACAACAGTCTGTTTTACTCAAACTTCAGGAAAATTCATCAACGGTTGGAAAGAAGTGGAAATTGCAAGGTCAAAACTTTTGTGTCATACATGACTTCAGCTCAGTATGTGAGAAGGATGCCTGTGATTTATTACTAGACAGGAGGGCATACAAAGCACAATAAAGAGATACTCAGGAAACTTATGGGAAGACATGGTGGACACCTCTCCATCTGAGATGCACAAACATGCTGACGACTGCTTTGAGTATCCTATCTAAGACTCTGGATCCTTCTCTACTTAGGTCCAGCAGAAACAAAGGGCTCTCTCATTTATGGGGTGACTTTCTAAGGTTTATTATACTGGGCCAGTTCCTATCATAATAAAGTTACTTTTATATTCTATTAAAATATATATGAGACCTCTTCTCAATTCCTGATCTACAACTATTTCAGAGGATGAAAGGAGGGGCACACAGCATGAATCGTCGGTCATGCAGCTGGACAGCAAATGTCACAACAGAGCAAAGAGCTGAATAATGCATGTGTGCAGCAGAGTCAGTGTGGGAAGGAGTGACTGGAGTAAATGCCTTCCTGGATTTGATGGCATAAAAAGCTCCAAGGTGTTAGTAGGGATTTGCTGGGCAGGACTAAAGGAAGTACTTGCATCTGTCCTACATATTTTACTTCTCCTGGAAAAGCATAAACAGGTTCAAATATGACAACAGAATAACATAAAATATAATGTAACTACAAGAAGTTTATGTGGCCTCTTCTCAAGCCAGTTTACTAATTTTTTACAAGTTGTACAGTAATTAAAAGTATTTAATTATAAATACAGTATAATTATCCCAAATATCAAAACGTCAGTATGCTTTATCAATTATCATTAATTTTATTTTATTTAAGACAGAGAAACACCAGTACTAATGGTGTGAGTTGTTTCTAAGGGGGAAAAGTACCTACAGATCATATTCCAAGGATATACAAAAAGTGAGTAGCATAAACGTTGAGTTCTAGGAGAATGTGTGGGAGAGCCTACTTAAATGTATTTAGCAAAGACTAAACTCCCTAAATAGAAGGAAATTTAATAATGAGTGAGGGAAATTGTTGAAAAATTAAATAAAGCCAATTCACAAAATTATTTTCATTAAATGCTACTAAATATGAGACAAATAAGCTATTGATAACTCCATTGTATATGCAAACAATACAAAAAGGTTTGGTATTTGTTTATATTGAATATTTATTAGCTTTCTGTTTGCTCTAGGAATACTGAGAGGTCATATATCACTGGGGTGTTTCAAAACAGTATTTGGGAGTGAAGAAACGATTCAGTGCATAAACTGTGTATTACTCTTGAGGCTCTTAGTTTGAAGTCACAGAACCTTACAAATTCCAGATTTGGTAACATGAATTTATATTCTGAGTGTTCTTTAGAGAAAGGGGAGATGGATATGGGAAAGTCCCTGGAAGCCCACAAGCCATCAGAATCTGTGAATTAAGGACGACTATCAAACCTAACCTTTCTCCCGCATTTCTCCCTTTGTGGTAGTTCATATGGTGTGTTTATATAATAATGGGAACTCAAGTGAACAAGTTAGATGTGCAGATGCCATTCATTACGTTATTAGATGAAGACAATAGATAAATAAATTTATTTTCCAGTAAATTAAGTGTTCTTCCCTTTCTGTCATGTTCACATACTTTTCTGTTAAAACTTTTGTTTTCTTTGCTCTTTAATTGCTTTCAGTATAAGGAATAATTTTCATATTTTATACATAAAAACCTAAAACTAAAAAATCAGTTCAGAAAACAAGGGTAGGATTTTTCAAGCTACCTGTGTCAGATTTGAAGTTTTGTTTTTTGTTTGTTTGTTTTTTTTTTGCTTTCTAAAACCTTTAATTAAATTCATGCAATCTTTGAAATTACTTACTTGGATGTGTTTGTTTAGCTTGTATCTCATCATTAAGAAATGGGTAGAAAGATGGAAGGACTAATCATATATACAAGGGTCAATGATAAAGGAAATTTGTTTATACTGTCATACATCTATTATACAAGCACAAACTAGCATATAGCCTGTATTCAGAAGGATGTTTAGTACTTGGAACTGAGACAAACAAATGAAAACCCAACATGACATCAGGACTCAAAAGGTACAATGGTGATTCCATTACACTTTGGTTTCTGTTACATAAAAAACTTGATGCAACAATATAGAAAAGGGGTACACATCTCTGCTCCCTACATTCCTCCAGATCCAACTTCACTGGCTTTACCCCAGAAACATGATAGAGCCCCAGCTGCAGCCTCCCTTCCCTACTGTCCATGTTTCCTGTGGATCCATGCCTACCTTGCCTCCCTCCACCCACTCATCACTGTGTCTCAAGCCCAAACTCAGGCCGATACCACCAGGTCCACCACCATGCCAGAGGACCAGGAAGCCTGCCTGTCTGACTATATATCTTCAACTCCTCTCTTTTTTTCCCAGAACTAATTAATCTCTAGAAATGCAATAGAACTGATTCCTCCCTTCCGTTGCTCCACATCTCCTATGGATACTACAGAATATTCCCTCATAATCTCCTTTATCCCACTTGTCTCTATAAAACAGCCCCCAATTCAAGCTTATGACCCTGCTTAACTGCAAGTCACACTTGCCAAAAAACAACAACAAAAAAAACACACAAAACCCCAAACAAACAAAAAACATAAACAAAAACAAAAAAAGTTTTGGTGCACCTTCTCCACTATCTGTTCCCCTAGAGCAAATCCATCAAATTCCTCCCTAACATGCAACATATCACCATGTGTAGCCTTCCTTAACACTTGACCACTTATTTTCTGGATCACACAGGCTACTCCCTCCTGAACGCCTCCTCCACTCAGGACTGCATCCCAGCCTCCAACACCATCAGGTGATTCATGTGAACATACCAGTCAAACAAGTTAGCAAAACAGGCAACACTGAGCCACCATAGTGTCTGAAAATCAAGAGAGAAAGCAGAAACTAAGGAACAAAATATACATCAAAAACAACAACAAAAATAAATAAAAAACAAACCCAGAAACCAACACCTAAACCTGAAGTCATCCCAAAACCAGAAGCCTAGAATAAAGATTAAGAAAAAAATCATTAATAACCAGGACAATATGTCCCTGGTAAATCCAGTTAGAATATTTGCAATAGGCTTGAATATTCTTGAGCATTTTAACATAGGTGATGTACAAGATAAAAACTTTAGAGCTACCTATGTGAAGATGATATGGGTCCTTAAAGAGGAAATGAACAATCATTTAACAAAATCCATAAACATACAAATAAACAATGGAAGGAAATGGATAAAAATCCCTTAAAGAAGAAAGAAAAATACAGACAATTAGAGGAATGAAAAAATCCCTTAAAGAAAGTCAAGAACAAACAAACAGTTGAAGAAAATGAATAAAACTGTTCATGACATGAAAATGGAAATAGAAGCAATAACAACAAAAACAAACTGAGGGAATTTGGGAAATGAAAATTTAAGGAATTAAAACAAGAACTGCAAAAGTTTCACATAATAATAAAAGCACTAAATACACAGAATATGGAAAGAATATTCAAAGATGCAAGGACAAAAGACACAAGTAGACCTGTCTATAAAGGCAGGTCTATTAAAACTCCTCCTGACTTGATGTCTCAATGGAGAGTCTAAAAGTCAGAAGGGACAGAATAAATATGTTGTAGACTCAAAAAGACCACAGATGCCATGCCAGAATACTATACTAAACAAAATTTTCGATTACCTTATGTGGAAAATATAAAATATACCATTATGAACTCAAATTTAAATAGTATCTAACAATAAATCCAGTCCTACAAGAGATTCTAGAAGAAAAACTAACTGTGACATAAGGAGGTTAACTACATCTATGAAAGCACAGTAAATAAATAATCTCACATCAACAAAGAAAGGGGGAAACACACACACACACACACACAACACACACACAGCACGCACACATGTGCATGCAACCATAACCACCACCACTGCCACCAGCAAAATAATATGAAGTAACAATGACTGGTCACTGATATCTCTCAACATCAGTGGTCCCAGAGAATAACAAAGTGGACTTGAAAACAGGATCTGTCCTTCTGCATCCAAGAAACATACCTTGGGGCTAACCTAGACCCTCTTACATACATGTTACAATTTTGTCACTTGATGTAGGACTCTATGCTTTGAGAACAGGGATGTCTCTGACATTGTTGCCTAATTTAGGGATCCATTTCTCCTGCTGCATTGCCTGAACCTTAGTGGCAAGGGAATGTGTAGTCTCACTGCAGCTTGGTATACCATGCCTGACTGATATGCGTGAGATGCCTGCCTGTATCTGGAGAGAAACAGTGGAGGAAGAGTGGATGTAGCAGGAGGTGGGAGAGAGGGAAGGTGGAGGGACTGGAAAGAAGGAAGGGAGGAGAAGCTTTAGTTTGTATGTAAATGCAAGAAACTTAAATTTATTAAACATAAAATAAAAGAGTATCTATGAGCCTTGTCCAAAGCCTCCACCCCTGCACAGGCTTTCATAGATTCCAACAATGTTGCATGCTACGATCCAATAACCAACAGATTCACAAATATTTTCATGTTACTTCCTTATTTGTCACAGTACCTGCTTCATATTCACATTGAACATTTCGTGCATTTTCTGCTGACAACTTGTATACGTATAATTAAAAGCAAAGTTCTCCTTCTAAAATACTAAATAACTCAATAGTGTTTGTAATTGTATATGGCTGAGAAGCACACTAGCAACTTGGTGTGTGTTTGATAGGAGGCTGGACGTGTCAAATAATAGCAACTGAAGTGACGGCTGCTCCCAAGCTATTGTTTGGCTAACAGTTTCAAATTCAGCTCCTCTCTTCTCCAACCACAACTGAAGGCCAAAATCATTCAATTTCTATGTTGTGCTTACCCTTTGGTCTCGTGAGGGTGGGGCAAGCCTCCTCGAAAACAGGCATAGCCATATGTTCAGCAGGAAAAGCTGGGCAAAGGGCAAATCTAAAGAATTTGTAGCATTTAATCAAGAGATGGCTTATTTTAGTGTTTCGACTTTTAAAGTGCAAATTTGCATCAAGAAATCCCATTTGTACTTAATTGGGGCGTGGAGTTCCTTGGAGCTCTTGGCAGCTGTTGGACATTTGGCCTCTATCTGAGAGTGAGCTTTGAGCTTTGCTTTTTTCTGATGCAAGTCAGATTGACAGTGTGTCTCCAGAAAAGCCCTGACCTGCCTCCAGCTGGGTGATAAATAATTAAGATGTTGGGAGAGATACAGAGACACTAGCTTCCCCTGATCCCATCAAATGCCAGTGGGCTTTCAGTTCCTAAGGCTCTGAGAGTGTTCTTTTTTGATGACTTAAGCTTGAGAGAGGATCAGTAGGAAGAAAAGCAATTACACTCATTGTGTAACTTAATGACACAACTGAATGTGCAACTGAGTGGATGTGAATATATGTGGGTGATTAAAGCAAGATTATAGATCGGAAGAAAGCAATAACCAACTTTTAAACATTTATGACAATATTTAACAAGCTAATATTAAACAGACTTTTAAGGAGGTTCAAGTAACTTCAAGGAATAAATAGAATTAACCAAAAAGAAACAGCAGTCTCAAAGAGTATCAGTCCAATCAATCTTTTTCTCATTTTGTAATAATTTATTTGTATTATTCCTGCGAACATATGTGTTTATTTCTGTTTGATGTATTGGAACTCATTACCGAAGAGCTCTTTCTAAATATCCTTTGAAATATTTATATAACTTACAGCCTTACAAAAATATAGTTTGTAAATTGGCATTTATTTTATTCTTTTCATTTTCTGTACCCAAGTCATAGCAAACTCTAGTTTCTGAATCTGAATGTGTTTCTGTCAGTCAGAGCAGACAAAAGGTCTCAGGGTTTTGAGGTTTCCATCTGTGCCAGAAATCTGACATTTGGAACACAATGATGCTTTTGCTTTTGTTTGGTGTTTTGTTTTTCTTTCTTTTTTTATTCATTTTCTTTGTGTGTGTGTTCTTATTGTTTTTTAGAAACAGTCTCACTATGTATGGTACACAAGCATGGACTTGATTTATCTTTCATTGACTTCAGATCCACAGAGATCCTTTCATCTTAGGCTATCAAGTTCTGAAATATCAGACATGACTCACCAACTTAGCATAGAGTATTGTTCCCAACACATATGTTTAACCTGTAAGGAGGGGTAGTCTACAGTCATATATTTTTAAATATTTTTGAATAATTGAATGATACTAGTTATATATCAAAATTCAATATTTTATCCATCTAAAGTATAGAAATAAATGGCTTGAAGGTTGCTTAGATTGTTTGGTGTGGTCCCACCTTCTCATACCTCAAAAACCCGTATTTGCTAACAGTGTTACTATGTACCCATTAGACAATAGCTCCAAATTGCCTTTTCTTCTCAGCTCCCAGCAATTCGCCACCAGGATTTCTGTATTCATCATTTCAATCACATAGAAGTGGAAATAATTTGTACTGTCAGAAGTGGCTTATTTCAACACAACACACATCTCTCTTTCAAAAGTAAGAAATGGTTTACTCTGAGTCCAATGTGAATGACCACAGCCTACCACCATGGAACAAGTTTCCATAAATGACATATCATACAGTCCAAGTTGTTACAAAAACTGTTGTAGTCATAGAACAGCAATAACAAAGGCATAAGCCAATACATTTTCCAAATATGACATTGGAACATTTAATGACAGGGTACTGAAATCAGAGAACTGTGATACAGGCTTCAATATTAGTATTAATTATGTTTAGCTTTTGTGTCCATGGCAACTGGGTTCTACTAAGCCAATACATGCCAAGGGTGTTTATTTGATATTTAAAAGTAAGTAAGATTGGATACAAAGGAATATGTTGAATATAAATGCACTAGTAAAAATTTGAGGTAATTATGACTTTCTCTCAGCAACCTTCAACAATCAGGATCAAGTTAATATCTCTCAATCACTCTGCAGAGTCTTCCATAAAGATTCTCTGTTTTTAGGGAACTTCAGATCAAACACAACACAATCCATTCAAGTCCCTTATTTGTAGTTTGCATTTCTAAGCTGACTAATACTGTATCAAACGCATGCACATTTGTTCTCAGGCTATCTCCTGATAGCCCTGTTATTTCAATCGCTGCTGTGAAAAAATCTTCTCTGAAGAAGAATGTGTAAATATGAGTAACTGATCACAAATGTTGTTTGTGCATTTTAGGGTATATACCCCAAATCAGACTTGCTACAACATAGTGATATTCCTTGTTTAATTTCTTGAGAAACTGCCACCTTGCTTGCTTAGCCAGGCCCATTTCTCACTCTTACCTGAAATGTACTTGGCATTCCCTCTACTGGATCCTGCAGCTTGTGTCACCTTGTCCTTTGTTTTAACAACAATCCTCGTAACTAAATGAAGTGACAGATGATTGTGGTTTTGGTCTGCATTCCCATAATGACCAATTCAATTGAACACATTCTTAATGTGCATGTTGATTGTTAATTAATCTTTGAATTTTCAAATTATTTAATGATTATTTTAATGGCTAGGTATTTTACAAGGTTTGAGATTTGATTTGTTTTTATTTTATCTTAAGTGAAGAAGCCAGTAAAAGGTGCTGGATCTCAAGAAACTTCAATTAATAACAACCTGTGGATCCTGAGAATCAACTAAACCCATCTATTTAGAAAGATAAATAAATGGACTTAATCACTGAGCCATATCTCCATCACCAAAGATGCTGTGTTGTGTTTCTTTTTAAACTATTTCTAATACTTAAAATTTATTCCTAAATGATTTCCTTTACATTCACCCTTCTTTATTAATTTTGTGTTTTCCTATTTTAGTGTTTATTATTACATTTTTATATGATTTCGTATCTTCTGCGACAGAAGGAACGGGGCACAAAGATACAAGACACAACTGAAAGTTACTCATTCACACACTCAGAAATTTTATTAAAAGACAAACCTGAAAGCCATACGTATGCAAAGGACCTGTGCATGTGCAGACCTGTGCAGGCCAGTGAATGCTGCCACAGTCTCTGCGAGCTCATGTGTGCATTTGTACTGTAGTATTTAAAAGGGTTGTTTCCCTGTGTCTTCTATCCACTCTGCTTTTCCACTCTTTATGCCTACTCTTTTGTGGGTATCTCTCAGCTATGAGAGAGATTTGATGGAGACATCCCATTGTCCACTAACAATTGCAAGGTCTTTCATTCTATGCATAGTGTCTGGCTGTGCAATTCTGTGTCTGTTCTCATCTGCTGATAGGGTCCATAGGCTTGGATCCATTCTACCTTGACTAAAGGTCGTAGAGTTGAAAGTTATTTCTGTTCCTTCAAGGTGATTGTCGACAGTTCAAATAACAGGTATGTCTAATATCCAGAATTAGTATTTTAGGTATTAAGAAGTAGATCGGTTTCTACCTTGAACAAAAGTCTCAGGAGCCAACTAGGTTCCTTCTCCCTTAGGAGATAACTATGGATTCCACCCAGGGAGTGGTTTGCCTATAAAATGTTTTTTCGTCTATGGTGTGAGTGTTATTTGTCTTGTTCTGGCAACAGTATGTTTAACTAAGTCTGTAGCCCGTAATTCTTCACCTGGTCTGTTCATTCCTTTTATCATGTGAATGTAGTTATCTTACTCTTACCTTTCGGGGTTGGGTTATTTAAGGAAATGGAAATTACATGCAGCTGGTTTTCAGTGTTCTCTGGAACTCCCTCCCTATACTACCTTACGCTTCTGTTTTATTATTTTCATTCACGTCTATGTTCTCTTTATTTGTTTTCTAATTCCTTACCCTGGTAAGTGATATTCCTGTTGAAGCTGGTCTCTGACAATCTGCTGCAGGAGGAAGCTTCTCTGATGATGGCTGAAGGAGGCACTGATCTTATTGTATTGCTATATTTGTGTGCTTATTTGTTGGTTTTATAAAATAGTAGTATTTGAGTTTATTCTAAGTTCCTGGACTACCTAGTGCCAGGTTCTTAGTATCCAAGCAGTGTTTGATATGTGTTCCCTCTCACTGAGTGGGCCATAAGTCTAATTAGATATGAGTTGGCTACTCCCGTGAATTCTGTGCTAGCATTGTCCTAGAATATCTTTCAGGCAGCACACCATTACATATCAAAAAGGGTTTGTATTTACTTTTATGTTTTGGTTGTGTGCAGAGTAACTTCTGGGAAAAAATGGCACTAGAAAATAGGGATGAGGGCTCTATGTAGCCACCAGCTCCATTTCTCTATGTTCTATTAGTTGTGTAGGTGTTGTCTTCAGCAATGGGGTATTACCATTAGTTTGTGGAGAGCAAGCTTTAGTCTTGGCTACAGCCTCGGTTGTTTGGGGATTCAGCCTCTGCCACCACGACAGAGACACTTGCTCAACCACTTTCATTGCTTCTCTATTCATCCATAGCCAGAAACTAGAAACAGCCTATACGCCCCTCTAAAGAAGGATGACTAAAGAAAATGTGGTATATATACACAATGAAATAGTACTCATCTGCTAAAAAAAAAGATGAAATTATGGAAATGAAGAGGAAAAGCCATTTGAAAAAGATAAATAACAATTCATTCACAAGGATGGCGAGCATGCTGATGGTAAGGAAAGTAAATAGGTTGGGGGCAGGGTTCTTTTCTTATCTCCACAGGTAAATACTGATCTTCAAAGAATTTAAGGGACCCTGAATATTTAATTGTTGATGGATGGAAAATAGTTACAACCCATTGAAGATCAGTAAGTATTGATTTTTTATACATATATCTATATGCTTTAATGAACACTTCTTTATAAATATGTAAAGCTGGTTTTGGAGTTGGACTATGGCTCAGTCCCTTTTCAATTTCAAGCCTGTTGATAAGAGATATCTCAGAGTTTCT
>NC_022011.1:8456848-8481036 GCF_000317375.1 Microtus ochrogaster | reverse complement strand
AATGGTGCACATTTTTGACAACACTCTGGCCAGACCTTCTCAAAACGCACAGGGACTAATTACAATTTTCTTAGGTCAAAGGTTAATTTGGGAACTTTACCATCAATTGCTTTCACAGGAGCCCCTAAGAAGAACGTCGCCCCCATGTCAGCTTGAAGAAATCTTAGAGAACGACGTCCCCTCTCCCAACAAAGTTGGCCCTCAGGGTTAGGGACATCTTTTAATGATTGGTTTGGGGTTGAGGGGATGGGGAGATGTTTTATGAAATTAGGAGTATGTTCAAAAAAAAAAGAAAGAAAAAAGGGGGAGGATTAACTGGTGTGATGGGATGATTGGTATTTGTGAGTTACTGTTTTTAGAAAATTGTATTATACTGTTTCCTGTATATTGATATATTGAATATTGAATGTTGTAATTGCCTCGACGGGTCACCAGTCTAGGGTTGGTAACCGTCTGGCAGGTCAGTTATTCCAGGGTCCCGGAGAGGCACTATCTGTAAGATAAATGGGCTAGGAGAGAAGAAGAAGGCCATGCTACATTTGTCAGAGCCTCCGTTTATTAGAGATGGGGACAGCTTTATATATGGTAAGGAGTTGGGGGATGGGCACAGGGGTCTGAGCTCTTGCCATGTGGTTCACGTTGGTCATGTGGTCTGAGTTGGTCACGTAGACAGGAGGTTATCTTCGGTCAGGTCACTGTAGACCAAGAAGTCACGAGTTGCCACACCTAGTTCCCTAGGTAGTTTGGAGTGTGAAGTGGGTTCTGCTAACAGATAGCTCTCCATTAACAGCCAATTTGGGTGTGGGGTAGGCTGTCAATAGAACTATTCCTAACACAATTATTTTAGGAGGAAATTGGCTCCTAACAGAATGTGAGTATTCCTATCTCTAATTTTGTATAAGAGTATGCTTATATTGTATTGATACATCTACCATATTACAATGTACATTTCTACCTCTGATACTATTTATGTAATATCATTGTTTACATTTGATATGTAATGACACTGTTTACAGATGAAGATCATTGTCTTCATATATTGCACAGTTGTTTATTCTCTTAGTCTTCAAGTTAGATAGGTATTGAGAATTATATGTTTGTCATGTTTATTTTTAGGTTAATCAGGTCTTCTAGTTACCTAGAGATTATATTTAGTATAGATAGTATAATCTTCAGCCTCTTTAAAGAGCTGTAGAAAAATGGCCTTTAATCTAACCTAGAATTCTGAGCCTATGAGACACAATTACTCCTGGCAATGCCACTCTACTGCCGAGAGAACGTTGAGCCCCAAAGACACTTCACTGGGAGCTTGTCTTCTTGGCAGAACTGGCCTTTGGGTTAAGAAA
The DNA here is from genome assembly GCF_000317375.1 of Microtus ochrogaster. Taxonomy (NCBI): domain Eukaryota; kingdom Metazoa; phylum Chordata; class Mammalia; order Rodentia; family Cricetidae; genus Microtus; species Microtus ochrogaster. The sequence continues at coordinate 8,479,690 of NC_022011.1, read as the reverse complement.
CGCCCATACCTCAACTACTGACAAAGATATGAAGCAGGATTGTATTATCTTGCCAAGACAGGGTAGGATAATTTTAAGAAAGTTCCTTGCATTTGATAATGGCATGTCAGTTATGTTAGGCCTTAGCCAAAGTTGGTTGACTCAACATTGCGAATGAGAATTTGGGTGATTGCCCAGGTAGTCAGTTGTCTCTGTCATTTTTGGCACATTTTGGATATTTCTCATTTGTTAAGTAACATTTATTCCTTTCTCAGATCTTTGACAGAGTTGAAGATTATATAATTGTAATTACTTTCTACATTATTTAGACTTCTTGAGATAGAATGTCTGGTAAAACTTTTGTTCTCAATATTATTTGTTATATTTATTATTTGTTATTATTGTTTATAGTTTTAGTTAGTTTAGTTCTGTCTTATTTAGACAAAAGGGGGAGATGTAGAGAGAACCCGCCTTTTGGGGGCGGGACGGCTCAGGCAAATGTTTACTTAAATTGGGGCGCACAGACGCTGCAGCCCGTTTTTCCTGTTTCCTGTTTCGGTGCATCGCTGGAACTCCGGTTGCGTGAGTGTGCTATTTACATTAAAGTTGTATCATCTTATACCAATTTGTCTGTATTAATCCGATCCACCTTCATGGAAATCACAGATAAATGGATAGAACTAGAAAATAATCATCCTGAGTGAGGTAACAGACACAGAAAAACAAATACTGAGTGTATTTGCTTATATATGTATATTAGCTCTTAATTCAATGATAAGTCATGTAAAATTCTTAGAAATAGAGAAGGAACTAGGAAGGAGCAGAAAGATTTCCCTATTAAAGCAAAGTAGGTTGGGCAGTTTTGGACTAATGGAGGCAGGGACAGGAATGGACATATCAAGGGGAGAAGAAAAGCCAGGGTAAATAGAGGGAATATGGGGGAGAGACAGCTGAAAGCAAGTGTCATTTGAGAGGTAGTATAGAAACTTCACACAACAAAAGCTTAAGAAAATATATACATACATGAAGGTGATCTAAATGAAGTCATCAAATAATGGAGAAAACAGATTTGTAATATTTCTTGTCACCAAATGAAGCTTTTAGTACCATCAATGAATTACAAATAATTGAGTTGTTGGGTCCTACACCTGGAAAGATCCTTCATCCTTATGAGCTAGCATCTTTGGTATAGGAAGGCCCTCTGTTTGCAAACAACCAAAATAGAAATGTAAACATAAACCTTTTGATCTTCAATTCTGACTTGCCTGCAAGATATGCTATGACAATGGTGGTAAAAAGTCTGTCAGAGAAACCCACCAATAAATCACTTGGGTCCCCTATAGCTCCCCCAAGGAAACAACAGAACTCATATTTGATGCTTCTTGGTTGACTAGGAACATGATAGTTGTTAGACCAGGGACCAAGAGGAAAATCAAATATTACTGCTTTATTAAAGGAACAGCATCATTAAATGGTTTCTAATTCTTGTCTGCTATAATCATGAATCAATGCCTTGTTCAGTCTTCATCAGAGAAGCTTTCTCCTGCAAGGGATGAGAGACAGAGAGACCCACAGTCGGACATCATGTAGAGTGAGGGAGATCTTATAATTCTTAGAGTTAAATGGGCTGTCTCCATTAAATCCCTCTCCTCAGGGCTAAGAAAACCCTGTAAAAGAGGAGGCAAAAAGAATATAAGAGCCAGAGGGAATGGGAGACACCAAGGGCACAAGGCCTGCTAAAATGTGATAGCACAAAAGCACACATGAGCTTACAGAGACTGGCAGCTGCTGTGATATCCACCAGATGGTATCCTCCAGCTGGAAGGACAAGTGGATATATACCCCAACCCTAAGTCAGAATCTATCTGTCTGCAATTGATACCCACTTGCAAATGGAACTGGTTTTCTCCAAGGGAGCCTCACTGTGAAAACAAAACCCTATGAAGAGGAGGATGCATGCCATGCACTGTAACAGGTAACTACCAGAAAATGAACTCAGTGACGCCTGGGAGGTTTTTTTTTTTTCTTTCTCACAATGCCATGGAGAAAATGCATTCTTTTGCTTTTGTAAAACTTTATCAATCATCCTTTCATTTTCATTTTTCAGTCTCCCCCACTCCCTCCCTTCCAGCCTACAGGTCCTTTGTATCTACATTACGGTTTTGTATTTTTATGTGATCCCTTAATATGTGAAAGAGTGGGTATCCGAACCTGTATCTGGTGTTTGTGGCTATTCTTACATTCTTGTCATTTTTTTTGTTTTGATTTATTTTATTTTATATTTCATTTTATTCTATTTTTGATCTTTAGAAGCCTGTTTGTTTTTTAGCGAAATAGAATCCTGTTTGTTTTTCAATGAAAGACAGAAAGGGGACACATTGGCTTGGGAAAGGAAATGGGATAGTTACTGAGAAAAGCAGAGGGAGAAGGATCCATGGTCAGGGTATATTATATATAAAAAAATCTATTTTCAAAAAAGAGGGAAAAGGTTTTTTTTTTCTGTTTTGTCTAGAATGGCCTTTAGTAAGTAAGGCAGCAAATATTTGGTAAACTTTAGAAATTTCACATTAAAAGTTCAGGTAAAAAGGCATGTTTCATATAATTAATGCAGCAGTGTTCATTGTAAAGAAAATGAACTCTTCTGAAGCACACTTTTAAACCTGTCTCTGACCGATGACACAGGTGAAAGTCCCTTTAGAGACAAGTGGTTTCACGTCACTCAAAAGACCCACAGAAGTATTCTTGAACATTAGGTCATCTCTCTGAAGGCTGCATTTCTGTAGAAGAACATGCATCTCAAAGGACTACTGATAAAGAATTAACTCAGGATATTATGGGACAGTGTCATTACATTTACCTTCTTAAAGAAGAACAAAGATTCCATTAAAGGATTTCTTACCAAGGTTGTTCACACATGGAGAATGATGAAGCATGTATACTTTATGTGACTATTGAGATAGGAAATACTTCCATATTTTTCTAAACCCCAGTGTGATGCAGAATTCCCCTCTGTAAGCTGTGATTAATAAAGAAACTGTCTTTTGCCTATAGCAGAGCAGGGCAGAAGAGAGCTAGGCGGGGAAAACCAAACTGAATCCTGGGAGAAGGAAGGAGGAGTTAGAGAGAAGCCATCTGGCCCCGCCAGACACAGATGCTGGAACTTTACCTGGTAAGCTACAGCCTCGTGACAATACACGGATTAATTTAAAGAAATGGGTTAAAATAATATATAAGAGTTCTCCAATAAGAAAAGCTAATGGGCCAAGTAGTGTTTTAAATAATACAGTTTATGTGTGATTATTTCAGGAGTCTGGTGAGCCAGAAAACGAACAAGCGGCCTCCTTACAACACCTGTGTTTCAATTATCAGATTAAGGTACAAGTGAAACATTTTGTAATAAGCATCCTTTGTAGCTTTGCTATGCACTTCTAAAAGGCTCAGCTGATGATCCTTTGGAAAGAGGCTCTTTTGTCTCTAAATTTAGGCACAACAACAGATTCTGAAAAAAGATAAAGTTGGCTAGTGTTGTGCTTAACTCTTAGAATTCTGTTTTCAATTATAAGGGAGTATATCTTCACATTTACTAGGATAATGTGCTGTTCTTGAGGCTGCTTCTCTTACTAGGCCCTTAATGATTTTATTACTCAAAAGGTCAGTTGGACAATCTTAAGGAAATCTTTGAATCCAGTGTTCCACGATTATCTCTGATGGTTAGGACTTGTATGCTTCACTTCTCCCAGCAACTGTTCTTTTGTGTTGGTTGCAGAAGTAGTGAATAATCATGGTAGTCTGCAAATCTGGCATGCTCTGGGTGCATTCAGTTTGCTTACTTATTTAAAAAGCTCTGCTGAAATTACAGAAAAGTTAATGTCCTCTTCATTTTTCTAAAGAGGTCCATGGATACCAATCATCTCTCTATTACTTCTATCATGCTTTTAATTTCATATTTTATTTTACATACCTACCACACTTCCCCCTCCCTCCTCTCTTCCTGTCACCACTCCGCACCTCTTTCCTACACCCTCTCCTTCCACGCCTCTTCTGTCTCCATTTAAATGGGCTAAGGTCTTCCTTGGAAATTAGCAAATCATGGCATATCAAGTTGAGGCAGGACCAAGCTCCTTCTCTCTGCAACAAGGCTGGACATGGCATCCCATCACAGAGAATAGTTCCAAAGAGCCAGCTCATGCATCGGGGACTAGTCCTGGTTCCACTGCTAGAGACCCCACAGGAAATCAAGTTACACAATTGTTACCCAGATGCAGAAGGTCTAGATAGGTTCTCTGTGAGTTCCCTACCTGTCCATCCAGAGTTCATGAGTTTATGCCAGCTGTCTCTGTGGGTTTCCCAAAACAGACATGTGGATCAATGGAATCAAACCTAAGACCCTGACCTAGATCCACACACCTATGAAATTCTGTCATGTTTTTAGTGGGCTGCCCTATTTGCTATTTTGGGAGGCACATGAGGAGTCTATTTGTAGATCAGAGTAATAGAATTTGCATACTTCTGTCCTGTTACTGTGAATTCTAACTTTTCTGCGCTTTGGCCAAATTCTTTTACATATATCTATCATACTATCGCCTGTCTGGGTATTTTTTTAACTAAAATATTTACAGTGAACTGGGTAGAGCTTGTTAAGAATTGAAAAAGATTGTCACAATAACATTTTCTGTGTCAACATGAACCAATGACTATTCATCTCAGATAATGGAAACAGAAAAAAAATAACTAAGGAGGAGTCTAATAAATTCTAAATGAGCCAAGAATTTATTGAGTTTGATGAGAACAGAAGACAGAAACTGGTCAGGCAGTGCAGCGATCCTAACATAGCAGTCCTTGCTGTGTGTAGGGGTTGGGGCAAGAATGCTGGAAGAGAGTTCTGTTTTCTGTTTTCTGTTTTTTTTTTTTTTTTTGAGCACTGGATTGCCTAGCTTATTTCCTTACACATTCCTTACCCCAATTTCTTCCATAAGCTATTAAAAGTCCTAAATGAAACTTAGTTTTCGTGGATTCCTTTTGGTATACAAGAATTCTGGTATCCCTTTCTCCTTCCCTCCTCCAGCCCCTCTGTGTGTGTGTCCCTCTTTTTTCTTTTCCTTCTTCTCTCTTCTCCCTCTCTCTCTCTCTCTCTCTCTCTCTCTCTCTCTCTCTCTCTCTCTCTTCAACTTCTACCATACAAATTTATAGTAAATTCCTCTTTAAAACACATCTCCCAGATTGTATTAACTTCATTCGCCAAGTTTATGAGACAAGAACAATGAAATTACTCTCATAGAGCAGTCTTGGTGGCTATTGAGTCTTCAGTGATTCTTTTTACTGAGATAGGAACGGTTCTCAGGCATACCACTGTATTACATAGATATTGACTTACATACCATGTCATGGATGAAGACTTCCTGGAAGCTGTATCATGGAGTCCTACTCATTGCTAATCTTCCACTTCTTGTATGTTTTTACATTCTTTGAGGACCACTAATAGCGTTTAGGGATGGGCCATGGAGATAAAAAGGCTGAAATTCAAGGTGAAGTTCCTTTTGTCCTTTCCTCCTTTGTAGCATTTCCTGCTGTAAATGCTGACAGATCTATTACAGTTAACATTGACCACTTGGTTATCAGTACAGTTTGGCTCATTTGTAATAGTTGTCCTGGTTATACAGACAAGGTTATGTCTATTCTAAGATGGTAATGGGATAAATATGCTATGAATACAGGACAATTACATTTATAACAGAGAACACATATTACCAAGAAGAGACTGTTTATTTTCAGAGGGAAAAGTTATACTGCAGGGGAAAAAAGCAGACAAGCCTCATCTCTGATAATCTGCTACACACACACACACACACATACACACACACACACACACACACACACACACACACACACTTGAGTATAATTTAATTCACAAATTCTGAAGATTCCAAGAATAAGGCTATAGAAATGAAGATTCCAGAAATAAGAATGTAGAGACAAAAAAAAAATAAAGTTGTTAGCTTGAGAGAATGAGAACATGGTGTTAGCAGCTTTCTTAGCCACTTAAGGATTTACTATTAACAGTAGGTTACTTTGCTTCACAACCCATAGCTCTGTGAGCAAGGCTGAAGCAGCCCTCTGCAAACCAAGAGTCAGCTTTTAGATAACCGCCTGGTCACTCATGACCAAAAGTTAATGTGAACTGAGTTAATTTTTGAAGGTTGGAGTGTACATACTTGACAATTTGGTTATGTTTTGTACCTGATGCATGAGACTAGAAGTATCAAGGGAAGCACAGAGGTTCAGTAAACCACATCAGGAAGAGTCAGGGAGAAACAATAGCCTAAAGTACAAATGCTAATTTAACCCCCCCAAAAAATCTGTCAATGAAAATTACAAACAGTGACAACTTGTATCTGAGTTTTACCTTAAAACAGTAGAAATTTCTTCACTCATGCCTAATGCTTGTTGCTTCTTGCTGTATAGAAAGGGGGAGTTTAGAAACAATCCTTTGCCTCAGCCTTACACGTCCATCTCTGCCATCTCTGAATGTGGTCTCAGATAGTTGATACTCTTTTTGTGCACCATGGAAATTTAGTTTTTTAAATCTTTATTTTTTTCCTGGAATAAAGTTTGCTTCTGGTTTAATAGACTTTGATGGTTTGTCCCACATCTTTGTGTGATCCTCATGGACCAAACAATTCCATTTGATAGAAATTGTGTGACTATTGTTCAGGACTACATTTTATCTTAATGATAAAGTTCAACATATTTTCATTTTATTTTCTATTGCTAGGCATCTTAATTTACTAATGTTAATAATTTTTAAATAATCTATTAATAAGTATTAGATGTTTGGAAAATTTTAATTTCCTAAGAAAATAATTCCAAAACCACTGATCTCCATTATGGATTACAGAGTATGAGGATTTCATTTATTTCCCAATGTAGTTAGCTGATCTCAAAAAATGTTTACTATGTAGTATTTGTTTCAAGTTTCATTGACTGAATGAAAGAATAAGCATATCATGTTTATAAATAACTCCATGACATGACTTCTTTCTTATAGCCATGTCTAGACAGGAATATGACTAGACATTAAGCTATAAAAAGCATAAGCAGTTATTAATTTAGCATACCAATATGTTATGACCCCTGGAACACCAGTGGTTGCTCTTAATTGCATTTGATTATTGGGTGGATGCCAACTCTTTGGGAGCAGAGCTTCTAATATTAGCAGTGGAGAAGCAGGGAACTATCAGATGCTTTGGCTCTAGAATACATAGCAAGGCTGAATTTAATTTAGACTGAAAATGATGTTCAAAACCATTGGCATATATGAACATTGCCTGTAATCAGATACCTTCAGATAGTAGCAATCTACCGGATCTCTATTACAAATGGATGAGACAACATAAAATTCAAGTTTTAAACCTATAACAACCTTTCATCTTACCATTGAATCATATAATTATTGTCTTTGATCTCTCTCTCTCCACACACACACACACACACACACACACACACACACACACACACACTTACTAATTTCAACCTGACAAGTATAAATATGCTGTGATATTCCTTCATACACCTTTGTATTATTTCTTGTCTTGAGTATCTGAAATGTCTGTGACATACAGAGCACCATTCTGAGGATAGATGAGGAGAACATTAAAGTCTAGTTTTCTGACTTCATCTCAGTTCAGCATCAGTGGTATTAGAGCTTAAATCTTGAGAACTGACTGGTTCTTATCTAAAATAAACTATTTTCCAGATAGTTGGCATTAGGAAAAATTAAAATTTGTGAATTGAGAAACTCCATGATAGATATATTTCTAAGTATATCCAACAGTATTATAAAAGGTAGCTTAGAAGTGAGCAAGTAAACAGAACAGGTAGAAGGTATTTATAAAGGCATGTATAAGACAACTGTATTAATGACTAGGAGATAGCTCAGAGGGTAAAATACTTTCTACACCAACATAACGACTTCAGTTTAGATCCTCTGCATCTATGTGAAAAGACTGATGTGGTGGCTGTAATCCAAGGTCTGGGAAAGCAGAGACAACAGGTTCTGTTGGTTTGCTATCAGCTAATAGTGCTTAATTCATTAGTTCCAGGTTCGTAAGTGGTATTGCCTCAAAAAGAACAAGGTGCAGAATGGCAGACAAGCACTCCCATCATCAACTTCGGTCTTCACAAGCATGCACACACACCTAAGTTCACACCCTTACACAAACTTGCATATGCACGCATGAGTGCACATATTCACACATGCGTGCACACACAAATAGGAAAATACACACATGTACACTAAACACTCAGAAAATCAACAGCCAACAAAAATACTTTATAAAATAAATGTGCGTAAAACTCAATAACAATATCTTTATTTAATCACATCTATTACAACCTTGTTATTTAGAAATAATATAATATAGGAGTTTAAGTGATACCTACTTTAATAACCATGGCACAAGGCTGTTATTCCCCTTCTTATAGTCATGACTTTGGGAGTTGGTACTTTTACTTGTGAAAATACCAATTCTTGTAAGTACATCAGAATTCACACATTTCTCTTTACTTTTATTACTGATGTTAATAATGCAAACTCATTTTCTACAAATAAATTCTTATTGCTCATCTAAGTTTACTCTAAGCATAACAAATTTATGTGTTAATTCAGTTAAATGAAATACAAACATTATTCATACTATATACTAAGTGGTGGCCTCTTATTCACCAGCATCTTCAACTGAGATCCAAACTCCTAAAAATAATAAATTATAAATTATTAAGTTTAGAAAGATATCTGTAGAACTCAGATATAGTGTCTAACCCAGCTATCACAAAGTTTTGAAGTATGCATAAACAGAATACATTGGGAACTGGGAGGATTGCTCATATGGTATAGTTCTTGTTATATAAGAAGAAAGACCTGAGTTTGGATATCTTTATGACTATGCATGTGCTTATGTACCCACACCCACACACATGTACCCACAGTCACAAACACATGATATCATAAAAGATGCATCATACACATCTGAATATAATGCATTGGACAGTCTGTAAAATGAGAACTGTGAGTTCAGGTGCCACTGAACATCTCTGAATATATTCCATTGAAATAGGAACACACAGATTAATAACGATATAATTGCCAACCACAATGTGTTATCAATACTGCCAACTATGTTTTGTTTGGAGAATTAAATTAATCACTCTGAGTTTATTTGGCTTGGAAATAACTTTGCAATGATTGCTTCTTACACAATGGTTAAAAGTTGAAAATGATTATCTCACAAAGTCTAGTGTAGAAGCACAACTGAGGAAACTGTGAAAGGTGAACATAAACTCTGCTCAGATTGGGTTTTCAATCTGGAAACTCATTAGATTCACTGCTTTTGTTTGAACAGCTGTTAATCTGCAAATAAATTCAGTGTCAGTGTTTATATTAAATATTTAGACACAATGTGTATTATTTAAATCCAATGAAAAGTATCCATATCCACCCAATTTTGTATGTATTTATTTTAAAATATATCCAAATGGTTATAATCAAATTTTTGTTTTATTTGTTTTTCCATATTAGGATTGTGTAGCTACAAAAGACAGGAAAGAATTTCTAGATGCCAGTAGATGGTTGGCAAGTGGATGATTGTGCAATGAAATATTTTCTTTGACATGAAACCAGAGAGACTATATTTGCTAAAAAGTTCCTTGCAGTGAGTTAAGGACATAAAAGGCTGTTCCCAGTATTTACTAAATAATGTGTACTAAGAGGTGAATTTTATACTTCAAATTTGTTTTGATTGTATTCATCAGAAGAAAGTAATACATTTGATTTGTCTTGGTGATATTATACATGTCGTGTGTGTGTGTGTGTGTGTGTGTGTGTGTGTGTGTGTGTGTTTCACTGATCCTAAAAAGAAACATATAGATAAAGTCTTCTGTCTTGCTGATCAGAGTTTTCTTGCTAAAATCCTGCTATAACATTAAATATTCATAATCATTTTCAAAATGAAACACATCTTTAGAATTTGTTATACCAAACAAATGATTACAAATTCCATTTGAACTGTTCAGTCTGATGTATGGAGACTTGGGTATTAAATAGGCAATGGAAACTTTGTAATGTTGTATACACCTCTAAATTACACTCTGTCTTCCATAGTTGGGAGGAGGAAAAAAGTTTGGAATAGAAGAAGAAAGAGATGTAGATATATCTACTAAAGCTTGTGGTGAGGTTTTAACAAGGTAATATAATGTATTATATTGCAAGTGATGGCTAGACGCTAGAGAGATATTTCTGTATTCTGAGCACTTGCTACTCTGCCAAATAAGCAGGATTTCACTCTCAGCATACACATGATGGTTCACAGCTGTCTGTAACTCCAGTTCTGAGGAGCATCTTCTATCTTCTTGACTTTATAGGCACTCAAAAGTGGTTTTCATACACACAGGTAAAGCATCTGTGAACACATAAAGCAATGATTAAAAAGTAGATTGTGAGTTTCATTCAGTTCATAAGGCTCTGGTCACAGGGCAGTTTTGCTTATGCCAATGAATCAGTTGACTGACAACAACCTATCCCTTAAAAACATAGCACTGTGTAACCCCCTGATTAAGGAGCATGCATAGGTGAGGCTTCATTTTACATTTTGTCACTTTCCAGTGCTAGGAAAGAAATCGTCCAGGAATTACGTGATCATTTTGGAAGATCTTTCAATGGAGGGTATCATACAATAGCCTGTTTGGATACAATAATGAGTTCAATGGTTTCTCTGTAGATGTGGCAAATTGGCATCAAGGAGCAACATGAGTGACGAGGAGTGGAATACTTGCCTTGGACTTTGGCTTGTTTCCTCATATCTCTGGTCTTGCTTGGGTGGACTTCTAGGACAAGGCTTTATTTGGCTATGTGATACAGCTTCTTTTTTAAAAATTTATTTATTTTTTTATTGAAAATTTCTACCTCCTTCCCTCCTCACACTTCCTTCCCCTCCCCCCACTCCCCTTCCCACTTCCTTTCCAGTCCATTTTATTATATGTGTCATAAGAATCTCAAAAGAAAAATGAATGATGCTATGGACCAAACAATCTCCAAAAATTATTTCAATTCTATTAATTATATGATAAATATTTAAAACTGCTGACAACATCTGTGTTTATTTTTATCATTATTTATAAACTCTGTGAAATAGTTCATAGTAAATTCAATACAGGGTAAATAATCAAAACTTAAATTGTTCTTACTGCTGAGTTAATAGTGTATCTCCAATGATGGCATTTGGGAGGATTTCGACATTCCACACTTGGGAAGAATAATATGGGAGATGGATTAGAAGATAATTACAGAGATATCTAGCATTTATATTATACTTCATAGTTTTTTTGTAGAACAGGTATAAAATACATTGCATTATTTGGTTACTGTTTTATTTCTTTGTGTCAATAGTGTTCATTGAGTCACATGATCCATTTGCCTAGTAGTAGAGAAAAACATGTTCAGTTCTTTTCAGTTTGACTGTCATCCAGTTTTCAGTTTCTTCCACAAAAGAATCTTTGACATAAACTTATTCCTTGAAAAATTATGACAGAATATATTAAATTTGAAATAGTATTTAGCAATAGAGATCAGGTGAGAGATCCTCCGGACAGTAGGCAGCAAAGCAAGCAGATTAATAGTTACGAGTGCGGTTAGTCTGGAATAGATTTAGAATCTAGGAAACAAGTGGAGAGAGAGCAATAGAGAGAAGCAGGCAGTAGCAGAAAATCTTTCATAAAGGAAATATGGGGGAAAGTGCTCTACTTAATGAAGAGGAATGAGAAATAGGCAAACAGAACCAGAGCAGGGAAGGAGGGAGAAGAGATAGAGAGGATGATAAGGGAGAAGGGAGATAAATTTAGAGAAATCCTTGAGTGAGATAGTAAGAACGGGGACTTGGATAAATGAAAGGAGGAGGACTAGAAAATGTTGGTAGGGTTTAAGAAATGAAAACAAGGTTATAGAGAAAAGAAGTTAGATTAAAATTAGAATTCAGTGCTAGAACATACAGAAAATGCGGTCATATTCAGTTTTTGGACCTTCTCTAACCATGTGAAAGAATTGTAGTAGTCAACACGGCAGTGCCATGATAGAGTGTTTGGAGTGTAGTTTCACATTGGAATGATAAGACTTAACATTTGGGGCTTAAAATGTGGCCGTGAGGGGGAGGCACAGAAAGGATATAGCAGAAACACAGGATCAATACATGATCATTACACAAAGAGTGGCAAACTGCAAAATTATGAAGTGCCAGTAATGTATATTAAAGCAAGAACTCTAAAACAGACTTGAAGGAGAACTCATAACATGAATCAACAACTGAGGTGTACTTAACAGAATTATAGTAAACAAGAGGGGATAGGCAGATGCAGTTGAGCTAGACATGTCTGAGGGCATATCAGCAGAGGCACAAAGAAGCACACTGATTGATCTACAAGAAATAAGGATGAAAAGTTTGGAGCACAGAATCCAAATGAGAGGTGGGAAGGGGGAGGCTCAAGGTCTGTGGCTATAATGAGAGGTCTGCTCAGCATCATTAGTCATGAAGCAAAGCAAAGCAAAACCTCAGTAGGTACCACTTCACAGATACAAGGATGGCTGTAATTGGAAATAAAATAAAATAGTAAGTGTTAAGAGGATGCAGAGATGAGAGAACATTTGCACACTCTTGGTGGGAAATGTAAAAAGACCAGCTGCTGTGCAAAACAATTTAGCAGTTCCTCAAAAAGATTAACATATAATGATCATGTGATCATGCATTTCCACATCTAAGTGCAAGCAAAAGTAAATTGAAAGCAGATATTCATTTACCTATGTATTCATAGTATCAGAATTAGTTGCAATTGTGAAAAGTAGGATCAAATATTAAGTTCTTGGGGGGATTTATAGATAAACAAATTGTAGTACACACACACATACACACACACACACACACACACACACACATATATATGTACACATATACGTATATACATATATACTGTCCTTGGCCATGAAATAAGACATTTTACTGATATCCTTAAGTTCAAATTGATCTCAAATCTACTATGCTCCAGAAAAGAAGCCAGACCCAAAATGTGATGTATGATGTCATCATATAAAGGAAGCATCCAGAACAATTAAATCCACACAAACAGAAAGAAGCTCAGCCTTTTCTAGGAGCTATGAAAATTGGAAGAAATGAAGAACAATTGTTATCTAAAGCACCTCTTCGAATGATTATTCTGCTTTGGACTTGATAGAGGTAATAACCACACAACACTGTGCATGAAAATAAAATAAATGAAACTAAATAAAGTAATAGACATTAAATTTACCATTGCAGGTTTTCAGGTGATGTTATTTCAATCTCGACTTTAAAGCAGTGAAAAATGGAAGTGGATTAGGTTTAAGGTAGTAAGGAGATCTGAAGGGGAGAAGTAATTAAAAGGAAGAGAGGAAAGAGGAAAGATAAGGACAGAGGCAGCGAACGAGGAAGTAAAATAGAATAATGACAGATCATTCAAGTGTTTTGGGGAAAAACGAATGACAGTCAACAGCAGAAAGAAAGGATTATACTAGTTAAAGAGAAAGGCTGAAGAAATTGGCAGCAATAAACCTGAAATATAAATAAGGAAAAAGCCTAAAGCATTATTCAGGAAGTGAGAAGACGAAATTCATTTCAATAACTATTCAAAGGGCAAAACCATCTTTACTTGATGCCAGCTAAGGGGTGCACTTAGCCAGGAACATATGATTGCTGGAAGCACAGCACTTCAGAGGAAAGACAATACATCCTGTATATACAGGTCTGAATTTTCCAGAGTTAGGGTTGACAAGAAGTCTGAGTTTGAAATGTATATTTGGTACTTATAACTTTATGACGAGCTGTTTAAATCCTGGCATCATAAGAGATGCCCCTTCCACACAATTTCATGAAGAGTAATTCAGTGCTGCATTTTTCAGACGAGATGTCAAGCCTCATAATTATTTTTAGGCTGAGAAGATTTAGAGAAAATGTAAGAAAAAAATTCAGAAGAATATCCTTAGGGAGGTCCCGTTGTATAAAGCCTCTCTGCTGAAAGCCAGGTTTCACAGAGGTAGGATGCAGGAGAGCCAATTAGTCAAAGATTTGTGAGCAAACTGGTCTGACTGATAGAGAGCACAACCCAGGCATGAAATAATATTTTTCTTCTGAATACTTAAAATATGTATGAATATGTGTGCATGTGTATGTGTATATGTATGTGTGTGTGTGTGTGTGTTGCCCTCATAGACACAATTATACTAGGGTTAGATAAGGCCTGTTAATTGAATAATATGAATTCTATCATGAAATTGATGTCCTTAGCAAGAATCCCTGAGAGGGACTTCCTGACACCTGAGCAACAGGCCATGCTGGCTAACAAAAGCTGCTAACAGGAGGCAATTGGCATGGCAACATGGAACAGTTTTAGCATTCTTTCTGGCCAAGTTCTTTCCAAATTTTGTCAGGATGAAAGCAATAATTAAGGTAATCTTGACTGAACACCTTTCTGAGTCTCATTCTCTTTATGTGTATCAGGGGTCAACTGAGTAAGTTAAGAGCAATTCTAGAACTTACATTGCATGAGGGAATGCTAGGGGAAAGGGTGAGCAGTATAAATTCTCAGGCCCCATATGAATACACTCAACAAAGCATGCAGCTTGATGCTTAATTGCTTACACTAAGAAATATGTGAAAATTAAAGTATGAGGAACCTCTCCTGAGTAATTCTATTTTTGAACTATTTTATTTCATTTCTATGCCAAATGTCATCTTCACCAGTCATTGAAAGTTTTGGATAAGGACAATTACATACATAGTTATGATGATTTCTGCTAGAAACAAAATTCACTTTCAATGTCTTTTTAATCACAGTTTGAAATATATACATGATTTAGGAGTAAAAAGAATATTGGATCAAACGATAGGTTAGGGAATTTTAAGATTTTTATAGCTATGTTTATTTCAATGATGGCATGTTAAACTATCATATACTTAGTACTGGTGATTAATTAAAGATTAACACAGATGATTCAAGGACAACAGAATATTGCTTGTAGTTCTGTAGAACATCAAATTTAGTGAACCTTCAATAAAGCATAGACATACTAAGAGGACAAAAATGTAACAAACATCAGCAATAATTCATGCAATAAAGAGACAGAATGTAAGACAAATAGTTGATACACAAAGAAATGAAATAATGTTAATAACCTTTAGGAGTATGCTATATTTTATGGACATTTTGATGGTGAAACAGTTGTTGGACTTGGCAGACTCGATTGCAATGTATTTGCAGAGGTCAGCATTTATATTAAGTGATAGGTAAGGTTTATGTTTTGTGAAAAAAAATGCTTTTTTAAGAGTCGCATGTTTGGCAATCAAATAAATTCTTATTTATTTTAAGGTATATAATTTTTTAAGCTTTAAGTTTAAGTATCAGCAGGGAATATGTAACTAACTTGTAAATAGGCAAAGTTACCCAATGTCATGTACAAGGAACAAACACCAAATCATATCTCTTTACCGATTTATTAATTTGCTCCCAAGAGATTTATTAATTCATCCCAGGAGAGGATGAAGACACCAGAGCATTAAGAGAAAAATTATATCTACCAATATTTTAGGGTATTTTTCTGATAAGAACTGTTTTGAATTCTCTATTTATATTACTTTCTAAATTGATGCTTGAAATGATACTGTAGGAAATGTGTTATAATTGATTCTTATTTTTTTTATACAGAAATAGGGTATAAAGGGGCTAAGATGTCTGTGCAGGTACACACAGGTAGTGGCAGAAGTAGATATGGACTACCTTGATTTATTTCTAGTAAATTTGTGTTGTTGCTTTGAGCAACACTAAATCCTGCCTTTTAGTAAAGATTGGAGCACTAAAGAGGACCTCTAGATACAGATGCTAAATCTGTTTATCTTTTAAAATATCTCATTAACTCAAGGGGATAAGCAAAAAAGCAGGATTGTAAATAAGAGCAAGCCAATTAATAGTTTCCTCAGTCCAGACAAAGACAGGGCCCTAAGAGTCTTCCACTTACACTCACAGTCACAGTGCCCATCCCAATGTTCCGTCTATCAGTCCCCAGCATGAAAACAAACAAATTACAGCCTTTGAAAGGACGGTAAATCCAGCTCGGAGATTGATGTTTTTTAAATGACCAGAATTTGCTGAGCTGGCCAAGAAAAAAAAATAAAGTGACAAAAAGAGAAAATGTTCCAGAGTTAGAGCAGTCGAGTAACATCTACACTAGCGTCCTGGGGAGAAAACTTTCTTAAACTACAGTTGCACTGTTCAGCTCTGAGACTCAGAAGCTGGCTGCTGTTTAAGGAACTTTCTAAAAGCCACTCTCTAGACATCATGGCTTAGATGTAATAACACACTCAGAATAACACATTACTTTTACAGATTTGCTCATTGGTACATTGAGGACCTTAACAGTTTCCGAATTATCACGTGCAGGTTTTGAGAAATCAGGATATGCCTCTGCTGGATTCTCTCCTCCTTCCCATAAAGGGAAGAGAAGTCATACCATCCACTGTGGCCATGCCATACTTTTCATGTCTCCCCACTATTTAGTCTGAAACAAATCCAGTTTCCTCATGTCCTAGACTAAGGAAAACTTTACAGTTTTATCTACTCCTTTTGCTGAGACTCCTGGCACCTAGGTAAGAATCAAGTGTGATAGAACATGCCCATTTGAGAAAGCTATAGTAACCAGAAACTGATTTCACTTTGAAGGACTGAAACAAAAGTCCTTTAGGGCTCCATCTTGGCTGCTTCTGCTTAGAAAATACTTTTCGAGGAAATATACTCGACACTCGTGTGTTTCTTTCTATTGAACCTATAATATCTTCTTTATTTAAATTACTCATTCAAAGACCTGTCTCATTGTCTAATTCATTGGTACTACAGAAAAGGAAAATAAAATTAAAAATCCTTACAATGAGTCTTTCATGGCCCTTTCTGCTACCTGAAATATAAGGTCAAGAAGCATAAAGTTATATAGAAGATATCTTGAAATCTGTCACCTTTTTATGTACCACTGACACCCACCATTCTCTTCTACAAGTTTGGTATTTTGCATAGATAAAGTAGGGAAAATCATAGGACATATATGTTTCTGTATGTAGTTTATTTCACTTAGTAATGTGTTCTCTAGAATTTTCACTGTTACTGTAGTTGGTAGAATTTCTTATTTTATTTTTTACATGAAAGTGGTAGAACATATCATATATATATATACATTTATATATATATATGAGTGTGTGTATATGCATTCATTTATTTACTTGTAAATGGGTATTGAAATTGTTTCTATATTTTTGTAGTATAAATAATATAAAGATGAACATGTGCAAGCATGCCTTTTCAGGATGCTGATTTCATTTTGGGGGGTATAAACCATGATTTCTTCATATAGCAGTTACATTTTCAGCTTCACAAGAATGCCAATGCACCATTTTATGTTTGTAAAATTGCACTAAAGTTTAAATTTCTTTAAATAATCAGCTGTACTTATATTTTCTTTTTTAACTAGTCATCTTAGGAAATGAAAAAATCTCATTATTATTTGAGTTCCACTTCTTAGAAATGTCAAATGGTTTCAATTATCTGTTAACAATTTGTATACTGTAATGAAAAAAATGCATTATCTTTTCTATGTCCTTTTCAATTTTTCTTTAGTGTTGGGGATTAAATCAAGGTTTATTGTTGTATAACATTTTTCTCTGAACTAAACCATTTCATCCTAGAAGTAGGTTTCTGAAGACTCTAGAAAAAAAAAGGAATCTCATAAACCTCAGGAAATTTCTGAAATCTACAAGATTCACAAGTCCCATCACCAAGATTATATAATTATATATTATATTATATTATATTACATTATGCCAGCAAAATAGAGAACTCTGAGGATATAACAGTCACCAAAGCTAGAATGAGATTTTCAGTAATATCTATGTTTCTCTCTCTATGTTACAGCTCTCATATACACTCCCATCAGTAATTTCCTTAAGTTTCATGGTTCACCAAATTGAATCTCTCTAGAATTGCTTTTTGGTCTACATTAATCCTCTCCCTGCAGTTACCAGACAATAGTTGATGTCTCCCAGAGAAACACCCCAATAATATTTGTGAGAGAAGTATTTTACCATTTAGATATACCCTAAGATTTATTGCCTGCTTTTAATTAAAAATGATACTGTTATAGATAAAATTGGAGAGATAAAATTTCTCAGAAATAATAGACAAGAAAAAAATAGTAAATGGCTAGTTGACTGGGTAATATCCATTATATATTTGCGGCGAACTTTCTGACCAGCAGGAAGGAACAGCCACCAGACAAGGATTCTTCTCAAATCACGCTTTATTGGAGCCTCTTGGTTGTAGGGAGAGCAGAAAGCAAGGGGCCCGGAGCCCTGAACTATAGTTGCTTATATAGGGAGTCTGCCTAGCAACTTTTGATACTTTGATACATTAACTGCTTTTCTGGAGACCCACCAGCAGGAAAGAAAGCAGGGGAACATCCCTGTCAGTTACAGACCAGGATGTTCCCCTGCCGGTCAGGAGAAGTGTGGGCAGCTAGATCACAACAACTCACCCTGTTTTCCGGTGGAAGAACTGCAACCCTAATATGGAGTTATCTATCAAGCGAGGCTGGGGCCAAATGCCATCTTGTAATGGCAGCTATTCAAATCGGCTCCCAGCATATATTCATTATAATAAATACCTTCCACAACTCATTGAAAATTTTAGAAGACTTGAAAGAAAACATGGTCCCCTGATCCATCCAGTGTGGGGAAAATATAACTAAAGATAGAAAATACACTCAGAGCAACTGAGAACACTGGTGGTTATATCCACAGAAAAATCTGTGTTTTCTGACTCTCATAGAGTGATGTTTTTCAGGCATGGCATGAATTAGCACAGTTTATATTTAGAAAAATGCTCTAGATTACAATTACAATATCAGCTTAAGTCAAATAGTCTTTTCAATTTCAACTGAAATAGAATTGAACTGCCATGTCACATTCTGAGAGAAATTCAATTCCCTGATTCACTCCCTCCATTGATGGTTTTGATTAAATTTTTCTTTTATACTTTTGCCTGCTATTTCTTTCTTCCACTGCATTGGAAAATTTTTCACTTTTCTTTATACTTCTTATATTTAAAACAGTACATTAACCCAAAGAAAGCCTTTCAACTTAGTCCCTTAGATACCTGCTCTTACACTCTGAATGAGTAAAGACTTTTCTTTCTTTTTAAGGTTTTTGCTAAAGTGTAATACTAAAACATGAAACCTAAAATGTTTCAAGCTTCCAGTGAAATTGCTCTGTCCTGGAACATTTTGACTTTCCATCAATGCCTGCTATCTCAAATCTCTTGACATGCTGACTACTTTTATTTGATCTCGGGTTCTTATCTACACCAAAACCAATAATTATAACTGTGATTATTTTATCATGTACAAATTTAATTTTATTATATATTTTTAAATATAAAATGTGCTCTCAGTTTTCAACCATCAATTGTTATAGCAGAAAACACAAATTTTTACCGACCTAAAAATTTGTCTGTCCAACAGATCCTTTCTATAACTTTAAATAATGTTGTTTAATTTTATATGCACTGAATCAAGATAGCTTAGTACAAGACAGAAGGACACATGGAATTAAGAACATTCACTGAAGGAACACCAATTAATAAGATCAAGATAAGTATAGATATTATACTCAAGGCCCCATACTGAACTTAGACAAGAAGCCTCCAGAGGTTAAAAACCTCAAGGTCCCATTTTAGGTGTGGCAGATGGTGTGACCCCTGAAAAAGAAAGTGAATTAAGCATTACTGTTAATTCACTTAAAACAATAATGAAAACCTTTTCTTTAAAAGTACACTAAATGAAAACAAAAACAAACAAACATCTCTTAGAGGACTCCCTAGGATGCCTCAAACTGACCAAAATGTAATAGTCCACACTATGGCTAGATGCAAAAATCACATAAAAAAAAAGATGTTCAAACTTGGTGTTTTGTTTTTCCTTGATCATAAACTGGATATGAAGCCTGATTCAGATTATAAGATATTTAGGAGAGAGAATGTACAACTGAAGATGAGGCAGATCTATTTCATGCTCTTATACCATGTCAATCAACCACTAAATCTCTTACCTACAAAGACTCCACCCTTAAGCCATTTTCAAGAGTATAATACTTTGAAAGACCATATTTCAGATGTTTTGGTTTAATAATTACTAAAGATTATTTTCTCTACCATCAGTTTTCCATATCAGAAAGTCTACATGAGATAACTCCAGGCACAAATAAAACAACGAGATAAGAGTATTCTAGGTGGCAAAAGCAAGATATTGTGAACCATAGGTTTGTAAAGAATAAATAGACTTCAAGTATGCCATTGGCCTTTATAGAATATATAGGGTTTTAAGTCATCAGATAACATATAGAAATACACATGCCTGTAAATGAGGGTTTGATACATTTATATACCTTCTATACAAAACCTGTGAGAGCCTGGGATTTTTACAACTCATGTATTTATATAATCTACTCTACTTAATGACAAAATGTCCTATTTCAAGAACTATTCTCATAACTGACAAAAGACAACTGTTAGAATTCAGATTATCTAGAGGCCATATAGACTATTTTCTTGTAGCAATATTTATTTCTTTGCTATATGCAATGTATTTTTATTAAAAGTTTATGTTCTTCACATATTTTGTAAAACAAGACAGAAGAAATCAACAAATAGACCCAGCAGATGCCATAGCTTAGAATTTGTTGTTACTTACAGGTGTTGACGGTGATGTAAATCAATCATTAGAAACACTTTCCTAAATATAAAAAACAGAAAAGCAGTGGGTAGTTAGATAGAGCAAGGGTTAGTAGTTCTGAAGTCACAGGACTTGTAAGGCTAAGGCAACGGATCCAGAGTTTAAGTAGAAAGCTGTGTTCCATTGGGATATCCTCTTCCTGAAGGCAAGAAAAGATGAAGAGATGGGAGGAAAGAAGGAAGAAAGGGAGAGAGGGAACTAAATAGGAATAGAGGGAGAGAATAAAGGTGAGGTAGTGGGAAACAAAGAACAACAATAAAAGATAGATGATTGAAAAGATAATGCATGGATAATTAAAAGATAATAAAGAAAAAATACATGGAGTAATGTAAGGAGAACCACTCTTATACTATTGTTAATAGCATTAATATTTTAAGTTCATTCATTTTTTTTCTTGAAGAACAAGAAAAGAATCTTAAGAATAAATAGAAATATTTCCATAACAAAGACATATATAAATAATCATTATAAGATGAAGACAATATATTATTAAAATCATTAAGAGTTTAGTATATTTCCCTGCATTTTTAAATCTGTCTGGATTGAGTCCTTTTATGCAAATCACATTATTAGCACTCTGAAACTTTTTATACACATCCAATTTTTATTCCTAATTATATTAGTGTTACTTTGCTAAGGATTATACACAGTGCATTCTGTTCTGAATCTATAATTTTCTGTTGTTGAAACTTAGTTTTATAAATGAATTAAATAAATGTCAGTTTTTAGTGTGGAACATATTTTATGACAAAAAAGGAAGAGTTAGTGCAGTATAGAGGATCAAATATTAATGAGGAAAAATTAATCAAATTAAGACATATTGAAGTACTTTGTAAATAGAGAATAGTTACAAAGGTGTCTTCTTTGGCTATCACCTTGAGAAACTGTGCCCTAGACAGCAAACAGGGCAAGGGATACTCACATCTAGGGAGAAGAGATGTTATATCTAGCAGGTACAAACAGCACTCTGCCGAACATCTTATTCCACAAAGGCTTCCTGGGCCAAAATACCAGAAATACCAATATTACAATAAATTTGATAATACAATTGTTCACTGATGTCCACAGTTTCTCCCTGCAGTGGTTCTGAGCTTCTTGTGTATCATTCTCATCTTGAAAGTACAGATGTTAACCTCTGGAAATTCCTTAAATGAGCACATTTTTAAGCATTCTCACCAACATTACCATTCCATGCTCCAAATTGCAAATGAGTCTGCCTCTGCTAGCTCACCACAGGAAAGTGAGGGAACCCTACAGATGTCACATAGAGAAGCGAACCATGTGAAGAAGGGAGAATGAAAAGCAGGCCCAGGTTGACTTGTCAACCTGGATCACACGTCAGGGAGTCTAATGCCTAGTGGTTCATTATCAGCGTATTTAAAACACAGTATAATTTGGGAAAAGGTTTCGAGTCAAGAATCAGTCTAATTCCAGATACACAATAAAGCTTAAATTGTGACTACATTCTATTTTACAAAGTGCATGTGATCATGAGGGTGAGATGTAGAGTTAAAAGGCCGACAAACTAGTGTGGTAGCCTAACAAAAAGACATGGAGATCAGCAGGCAATAATGTACATGCGACCAAAGGATGGGTAATGGTCTAGGAAAAAAGGTCTAGAATAATAATTCTAGTGGATTAGGGTGAGGTCCATCATTACAGAAAGAAAAATTGTCACCAGGTCATTAGCAAGCTCCACTCCATGCTTTCTGGAAGGAATGCAGGCATTTGATTTTATTTCCTCCATTGAGGGGACACCCCAACTAGATTAACAGTGCTTGTACTCTTGGTGTTTCTTCGTGAGAACAAGGCCCTAGAGCCTCCTACAGGAAAACACTCTTTCCTGATTAAAACAGATTTTTAGGGATCCTGAAAAGATAGCTCAGCAGTTAGGAGTGCTGACTGAGGAATCACAGGGAGGTTTTTTTTTTTTATTTTTTATTTATTTTTTTTTTAGATTTTTT
>NC_022011.1:8449761-8455748 GCF_000317375.1 Microtus ochrogaster | reverse complement strand
CCATTGAAGGACATCTAGGTTGTTTCCAGGTTCTGGCTATTACAAATAATGCTGCTATGAACATAGTTGAACAAATGCCCTTGTCATATGATCGGGCATCTCTTGGGTATATTCCCAAGAGTGGTATTGCTGGGTCCAGGGGTAGGTTGTACTTAGCACAGGGAGTTTTTAAAAGCACATGGCAGTAGGGATAAATCCTGCTGTCATTGCCAGTGGCTCCCTCAGTCTGCCTCAGCCATGTAACTCTCGTCCACATTTAGAGGGACTAGCTTGGTCCTATGCTTCTTCCTCCCCAGTCTAGCTGGAGTTGGTGAGCTCCCATTAGTTCAGATAAACTGTTTCAGTTGGTGTTCCCATAATTCCTTTGACCTCTTTGCTCATGTTCTCATTACTCCCACTCTTCAGCTGGAGTTTGGGAGCTCAAATCAGTGCTCTGATGTGGGTCTCTGCCTCTGTTTCTATCAGTTGTGGGATGAAGGTTCTAGGGTGATATTTAAGATTTTCATTAACCTGACTACAGGGCAAGTCAAGATTGGGACCCCTCTCCTCTATTGCTTAGAGTCTTAGCTGAGGTCATCATTGTGGATTCCTGAGAATTTTTCTAGAGCCAAGTTTCTGCTAACCCAATAATGGCTCAGTCAAACAAGGTATTTTTTTTCTTGCTCTCATCTCTGTCCTTCCTCCATCTTGACTACCCCATCTCTTCAAGTTCTCCTCAATCCTCCTCTTCTCCCCTCCTCTTTCCTTTCCAACCTCTCTTCTGGTTTTTTGGGAACCCATTCTCTTTGGATGGATACCTTGCTCAACCTAAATATAGTAGGAAGGGCCTTGGACCTGGCCCAAAGCAATGTGCCTCACCCTTTCTGAAGATTGGATAAGGGTGGAGTAGGAGGGTGTGTGGAGGGAATAGGAGGAGGGGAGGGGAAGTGGGACTGGTATGTATAATAAAAAAGAGAGTTTGTTTTTGTTTTTGTTTTAATCTTTTTAAAAAGTAAAATTTGCCAGATGTCTACATGTACTTATTAATCTCTTTTCTTTTTCTTTTCTCTCTTGTGGCTGCCATATGAAAAAAAATTGTTACTTTGTAAAACAACCCCACCTTCTCCACAGATCATTAATTTCAATATTCCCAGTGCAGATTTAAACCACAGATAGTAAAACAGACCCAGAACACTTTTTCCTACAAAACAGTGAAAGATTGGTTTCAGGTTCCCTAGAAATATATACTTTTCTAGATGCTCAAGTCCCTTATATCAATCAGCATGGCATTTGCATAAATATTGCTAACTTCCTTTTTAAAAATCATCCTTTATTTACTTAAAATAACTCATATAATATCAATATTATAATCTAGTTGTTATGTTGAATTGTTTAGGAATAACAGCAAAGAATGACCTGCCCTCCATGTCCAATACGAATGTTATTTATATTTATTTTGAATGGCACTTGGCAGAATCCATTCTGTGGAATGCAAGGATATTGAACTAGCAATACAGGGAGCCAACTGTAAACAGTCACATGCCCTTTAACAATGAAATATTCCAAGATATGTGTCCTTAGTTGATTGAATTAATGTGGAAAATGCATATAATAGAACTATCAGGAAATAACAGTGATAGCTACGACATTAGTCCTTTTCATCTTTTCAACACCAAATCTCATTACAGAACATGAGACTGTAGTGTAATATATTTTGCTTTCTATCTTAACCAAGTACTTATTGCATACAATGAACTGACACCTGCAGCATAAAAGGGACAGCAAAACTAGCAGGGTTTTATTCTGAGTTTACACAGTTTTCCACACACATTTCTTAAGGTAGACCTCAGAAACTTCCAATGGAGTTGTTTTACTCCTTATTGAGAATGGGAACACTTTCAATGAAAGTAAACACTTTGCTACCACTCTTTGGCATATGTAAGTATTCAGGCAATGACTCCTGTACCTCCATATTTAGTTACTTGACTGTATGGGGGTCTGCCACAGCTGTATACTGATGGCTATGAAATGATACTAAGTACACGTAACAAAACCACTTATGATTAAGGAGTGATTCCCATCCCAGGCGGGACCAGATGGGCTTTCATCATGTTATCCAGAGAGATGTACATTTTTTTATTGATTTTTATTGAGCTCTAAATTTATCTTCTCCCATCCCTGCCTCTCCCCTCCCCTTCAACCCTCTCCCAAGGTCCCCATACTCCCAATTTACTCAGGAGATCTTGTAAAAGTAAAGAATTATTTATTTAAGGGAGTGTCCATTGAACAGTTTGGACTACAGTTAGCAGCTGTTAAAGAAAGCTGCAAAGAGATTTGGGTCAAAGAAGAAACAGCTATATGTGGAAGCATGAAGAAACAAACCAGACTCTGTGTTTGTCTGTCTTTTTGACAATATTCAAATGCTATAGTAAATAACAGAGAAGCCACTGCGGTTTGAGCATTCCTGATGTCTGCAGCCACCCTCTGAACACAGCTCCCTAGCTTGAGAGATTCTGAATTACTTTGGTGAAATGGTCACTAAGTGTGTGGTCAGAATTAACTTGTTAGGTAAAATATAAAATTGAAAATATGTAGAAATTATTACTTAGCTTCTAATACAGGGACTACTTGGATTATTCAAAACCCAAACATTTTTGCTTTGCCTGTTTTCTGCATTCCAACTTTTGGATAGCAGTACCAAGGGCACTTGCTTACTGTGGCAAGATTATGGCTGTATTATCCTGTTTGTTAAGAGTATGAGGACACAAAACTTATGTTAGACTTTTTGGTACCACTAGAGGGTACTTTGCATAAAAGATACCATTTGTCTAAAACTGTCAGGAATGTGAACTATTGAAATTCATAATTGTAAGGAAATATTAAGATAAAGAGTAGATAACATCACTAAGATCATTAAATATTTAGACTGAAATCAGATTTAGGTAAGGGTCTTTCAAGAGAGATATACCTACTACATTCAGGACACTGAGAATATTTAAGGATTTCTCAAGGACCTCTGTCCTCAAGAAGAAAAGACACTCAGAAAAAGGGGTAGGAAAGAGAAATATCAGTCTGTTTACAGTGCCTATCACTGCTGTCTGATGAGCTGAAGTTCATTTCTTTAGCCAATAGGTTGCCTCTCAATAACTTTGAACAAAAAATAATAATAATTATTATTATTATCAGTTTTATAGATTGGATTTCAGTGGAGGAGACTATAAAAGGAAGGGTGTCTCACCAGCACTCCCCATCACCTACCTGCGATGGCTGTAACCAGGGTGTCCCAAATGCTTGAGAGGACAAGAGGCATATTCAAGATGGAGAAAATAGCCATCTGCCTTTAATAGGAGGTTGAGTGATAGACAGAAAACCCTGTGAGAAAGGACTCTCAATGAAAAACTCAAAGCCAAACCCCAGTTCTCCTCCCAAATGCCCTCCTACTATTTTAGGGACTATCTAGACATATCTCACAATATCTGCCTTCCCTTTCCACCCACGGACAGCACCTGTGCAGTTATTTATAAGGCTCCACATCTGGAGAGCTAATTTGTTTCTAGACTGTTCTGGTTCCACAGAGTAGTTTGCTATCACTCAGCCACAAAAAGTTCATTCAACCCCGATAATTAAATTAAATATGTACTGACATCAAGAAGACAGCAGAAACTTAACAAACAATGCCCCAAATTTTCCCAGGCCCTCTGAGAAAGCCGAGCGGCATTGTAATGGAGACAGATGACAAAGCCTGGAGGGAAGTGATGGTCAATTTAATATTCCACTCATTTTAAAGTGCAGTTCAGCCTAGCAGAATTTGGTCCCACGAGTAGGGTAACACTTTGACAGCTTACTATAATAGGACTGACATTTTTATGGAGTTCATTGCTACATGGGCAGGATGCATGACTTACGGATGGAGATTTAATTACTTGAGAAATCAGAAGGCTGACATTCTAACAATACCACTATGGAGGTCTTTGGGAAGAAGGGCTAGTGTATTATGGCTGCCAGTTTCTACAAATCCACTCATGTTGCTTATTTATTTTTATTTCTACATTCGTTTTCTAGTAAATAACTACCACTGTGATTTTTGTAGTGTTCTGTTTAGTGTGGACTGTCAGTCAAAATAACCTTTGTCTCCATAAATAGTATATTCTTACCATTTTTTATAGAAATGCATGTGCATCAAAAGAACTAAGTACAAACTTATTTCTTACCCAAGTCATAAAGTGCAAATGAACCTCCCCCCCACATATTGTATCTATCTCTCTTGCCGAGACCTTAGAACTTCTCTCGATCTATATGTGACAAATACAAGGCTTCCTTCATATTCATTGTACTCACACAAAGTATCCTGCAAAGCCTTCTGTATCAATAAGGTATAATTAATATCAATTATATAAACTATAATGGTTTTATAATATTTATTGTATAGCCATGACTGGAATTGTTTAATTAGTGCAAGTTTAAAGTTATTGAGTCTTTTAAGAGCTGAAATTGTGTCCCTCAAAATGTATAGCTGCATTTGGAAACAAGGCTCTAAAGGTCTAATGAAGTTAAGATGAAGCCATTAGTATGGGATCTAACCTAATCTTCCTGGTTACTTTATATACAGGCTCCAGGGATGTTCTTGCAGAGAGGAAAGAAGTCATAGAGACATAGAGAGGAGGTGTTCTTTGTAAATCACCGAGTAGGAGAGTCTCAGGTCAAAGATACTCTATTGTTTGCCACTTTAGTCTTGGACCTTTTTCCTCTAGAACCATGAAATAATGGATTTCTTTAGTTTAAGCCATTCTATTGGTGATATTTTGATATGGTTTACAGAAGAAATGGATGTACAATGTCTTATGTTTGCATAAGCATAGGAATTAATAATTCTCATGAAGTTCTCTTTTAGGTTTTAGTTTTATGTATGCGTGTATGTTTGTATTTGTGTAGGTAGGTATGTATGAATGTAGCTATGTTTGTATGTATGTATCCCCATGCAATGTGTGTGAGGATGCCCATCGAGGCCAGAAGTGTATCAGATCTCCTGAAGTGACATTTGTTGGTGGTAGTCAGCTCACGAAAGTGAGTGTTTTGCTGGGCATCTAAGTTCCGACTTCTAGAAGATTAGTAACCCTCTAGACCCTCTAGGAGGTTCCATGTTTTAGACTAGGTGTGTAGAATCAAAGCTGTATGTGTTATACTGAGTCCATCAGAGAGCATATTGATGCTCTTCAATTGCTACAGGACAGGATTGCCTTCTGTGCTAGGCAGTATTTGTGAATTTTGATAAACTAAAGATATTGAGAAGAGACAAATTTCAAACCTGCTGACATAAATGAACAAAATCTGGTAATATAAACTAATGACTTGCATGTTTTTTCTTTACTCTGTTTCATTCCTTACTGGTAGGATCAATCTTTTCAGTATTTGGGTTCTGGTTCAATGAGCCAGAAAAGTAACTTTGTAGTATCAGAATGTCATTCAACTGTATATTTACTTTATTGTAAATAGTGGTGAACACTGGTCAATAAATAGTTTTATATTCCTTTAAAAAAAAGAAATTACCTCATTAGATTGACCTGTGGACATGTTTGTGGAGTGATGTTTTGATATCCCAGCCAAGTGTTGGCAGATGGGCTTGGTCTATATAAAAAAGTTAGCAGCACAAACCGCCACAGGGAGCTACCCAATAAACAAACTTCTCCAAGGTCTTTGATCAGTTATTGCTTCCAATTTTCTGATTGGCTTCCACACTTTGATGGATTATAACTCATAAGAGGAATAAACGCTTCCTTCTCCTTACTTCTTTGGGTTACCATTTTATGCCAGCACAAAAACAGCAAAATCTAATGTCATTATTTCAGGATAATCAAGTTTAAAGTATGTTCTTGAAGTTTGCGTACAAATGGATGGAAATAGAAAACACTATCCTGAGTGAGGTAAGCCAGACCCAAAAAGAGGAACATGGGATGTACTCACTCATATTTGGTTTCTAGCCATAATTAAAGGACAGTGAGCTTATAATT
>NC_022011.1:8439175-8449253 GCF_000317375.1 Microtus ochrogaster | reverse complement strand
GGCGGGGAGGAGGCGGAAATCCTCAATAAATAAATAAATTAAGAAAAAAAAAAGAAATTACTTTTTAAGGAACAGCTCCACTTGTAATTTCAGAGTGCTATTTATAATAACTTACTGCTATTTTGAGTTTTAATTTAAGAGAATGCCATGATCTTTTAAAATACATCTGATATTAGAAATTAAATACAGAATTATATGTTATTGCATTACAATACATATACATACATTATATATTACATATTAACAAATGAATAAATAACACAAATATAGATTTTTATAGATTTGTTTTTATAATATTTTTATTTGAATATGTCTATAGGCATCTGTGCGAGTGTATGTCACATGTATGTAGATTCTGGCCTCAGCCAGAATAGTGTATCAGTGCTCTAAAGCTGGAGATACATGGAAAATGTTAACCAAACTTGTGTCCTATAGAAAATTAGAAATCACTTTTAACCACTAACCCATCTTTCCAGTCCAAATATAATTTTTAAACTACTTCATAGTGTTTGCTCTTATCACATTATTGTTTTCCAATTTCTCCACTTTTCTGTGTTGACGATTCTAAACTAAATTGTTTTTAAGTTTATGTTCAATTTGTAGTATATTTAAAAATTTTGTAAATTTCATGTAATTTAGAAGTGATTGCTTTAAGTTTTTGGGATATATATCAAAATATTGTTTGAAATTTTAATAAATCTACATGCTGTTTGGTTCATCAAACACATAATGGAAGGTAAATGAAATCTTTGTGATATAGATAGAAACAAATATTTTTTTCAGAGTAATCTTATAATTAATTAACAGAATTAATGATTACAGCGCGCATTTTCCCCTCTGTTGATTTTTTTAATTCATCAGGTAAAAAGTAGAAATATTTAGCACTGTTGTCTTTCAGAACAGTTCATTCACATTACTTTAACTATTCATCCAATGGTCTTCAGGTAGTCTTAATTTTGGGTAGTCTAGATTTTACACTCTCTGACCCTGTCTACCCTAAGATTTCTTGGGTTCAGTTCCAGTACATTAAAGGATAAAGGACACACACACACACACACACATACACACACACACACAGAGAGAGAGAGAGAGAGAGAGAGAGAGAGAGAGAGAGAGAGAGAGAGAGAGCTCTAAGGAGATGACAGCACTCTAATTGGAGCAGGTTTGTTTGCACATGTTTTAAGAGCTTTAAGATACTCTCATTGGTTAAGTCTGTGTTTAAAGTATTTTATGGAGACATTCTCTAAGCTAGATACTCTGATCATCTTTCTGTTTTCATCCACATATTTTTTTAAATGCTTTATTCCTGATCTGACAACAATGGTGTTTTTTGGCTCTCTTTTTGCCCTCTGGTGACTTAGCTATTACGAAAGTTGAAATTCTGCATGAACTGTGCTTTCTTTATGGAGGTGGCTTTCCTCATCACACAACTCTGGGTGTGTTTCTAGGTGTCTAAAAGTCATTTTATTTATTTATTTTTTATTTATTTTTAGTCTTCTAAAATTGCATCCATGCCTAGAACGTGCTTTTATGTAATCTACCCCACAGCTCATCTCTTCCATTTTGTGCCCCAGCATCTCCCTCACCACTACTTTTGACTCATGAAGTTACATCCCTAGCTGAGGAGTTTTTGACAACTGATGGTGTCCTGACAGGGAAAATCAATCTCTTCATAGATATGGTCCCTACAAGGCTACCAATATTATGGTACATATTTCTATGGCATGTATATAGAGGCTACACAACTGGAGGCAGTAAGTTGTTGTTGTTGTTGTTTTGCTTTATTTATTTATTGTTAATATATCTCACCTTTCATGTACATTTTAAATTAAGGGTCCTACATGATGTGTCTCGACTGGAAATTCCAAAAGTAGCCCTGAGGACTCAAACAAACTTGATTTTGTCCTTACTTACACCTCTTAATTTCTATCACTCCTCATCACCAAGAGGTTATGCGATCCAATTAGGCAAATTGAAAAAGACTGTTTTTATGCAAAAGCCCGGTAAAGTTAATTGAAATCAATCTATGTTCACTGGAAATGCTACAGACATCACTGATAATTTAGAGCAATTAAAGGATGCTGTCCTGAAGCAAGGCAGAAGCATTACGTTAAAAACCCTGCTAAACGAAAATTACTGAGGATATTTAAATGATATCTTCCACCTAAGATGAACTAGAGACCTCTAAACCAATTAGACTTCATAAGGTATTTCATTAGTCAGAAGCTGTGTTCTGCAAGTGACTGCGATGAGAATTCGTCACCCTCGGTCTTTGCTACTGCAAACTAATCAGTTAAGAATGAAGCTTTAACCCGACTTTTGGGGCTATTCTTCACGAAATTAGCAACTATTGCTCCATTACCATCAAGAAAATAAGGATCGTTAAACCAAAGCTCTGCTTTTTAATTTACATTATTCACATATTTAAATGATAGTAGATAATTAGAGAGTACATTAGTGAGAAAGAACAGAGAAAAGGAAATGCCTGTGAGTGCTATGGAATACCCAAATCATGTCTAGAATATTGCTGCTAGAAAATAGGTATAGCCAGGTACTGGTGGCGCATGCCTTTAATCCCAGCATTTGGGAGGCAGAAACAGGTAGATTTCTGTGAGTTTGAGGCCAGCCTGGTCTACAGAGTGAGTTCCAAAGTAGTTAGGGCTGTTACACAGAGAAATCATATCTCGAAAAACCAGGGGGAAAAAAGAAAGAAAGAGAAAGAAAGGAAGAAAGGAAGGAAAGAAGGAAGAAAGAAAGAAAGAAAGAAAGAAAGAAAGAAAGAAAGGAAGGAAGGAAGGAAGGAAGGAAGGAAGGAAGGAAGGAAGGAAGGAAGAAAGAAAGAGAGGTAGAGAGAGGAAGGAAGGAAGGAAGGAAGGAAGGAAGGAAGGAAGGAAGGAAGGAAGGAAGGAAGGAAGCAGGGACAATAAGCTTGAGGTTCATCTTGACACTGACATTGTTTCCTTATTCATATCACCACTGAAATAGATTTTCTTTCTTCTGGAGCTTGTATGTATCTCCAGATACTTTTAAGCATAGTAACACAAGAAATCAGATCTAAATATTAAGTCCCAGATATAATTTTCAATTAGAAAAGTATTTTTTTATAAAACACCTACATAGAAAAAGTAACCATCTTGTATTTAAAGGTATTTTATAAGAGTATCTATGTTTCTTTTTCCTGCTGTTGAGACACTTTCCCTCCTACCTTGTCCAGCCTTCAGATGAGGACTTTCACCTTGGCTAATTATATACTGTGTTTTTCTGCTTTGTGCCTCTTGGAGACCTACTCTTTTCTGAAGAAGAAATGGAAGGGGAGTGGGAGAGGAGAGGAGGGGTTCTAGGAAGAGTGGAGTGAGGAGAACCTATGGTTGAGATGTACTGTATGATAGAAGAATATATGTTAAATTAAAAAGAAAGATCAAAACAGAGTCACCACTAAAAGTTCTTCTAGAATCTTCATTCTTAGTTATGGTCTTTAAGCTCTCAGTTTACAAACCTTTCTTTGGTTCTCAACCCAGAGTGACTCTCCATAACTGATGTTACTATTTAATATTTTGAATGCTAATATTTTTTTGTGATATGTATCTAGGTCTGCTCACTGTTCAGAGGACAGAAATCAATGTTGTAGAAGGCAGCAGGGTCTGTTCATGGGCAGACCACTAAATAC
Organism: Microtus ochrogaster; assembly: GCF_000317375.1. Classification (NCBI taxonomy): domain Eukaryota; kingdom Metazoa; phylum Chordata; class Mammalia; order Rodentia; family Cricetidae; genus Microtus; species Microtus ochrogaster. The sequence continues at coordinate 8,445,586 of NC_022011.1, read as the reverse complement.
TGAGACTTTTTTAACATGGAGTCTCAAGTTCTCTATAACCTATGCCCAACAGGCCATGTAAAATATATCTTTTCATATTTAGGAATTTTTTTGTTGTTGTTTTGTTTGATTGGTTTTTTTTTTCAGTTTTGCTTTGACATGCTGGCAAATCTCTATCTAGAATCCAGCCTTCACTTCTGCCAGGGTCACCTTATATTCTGCTAATATATTTTTAGATATCTGCAATATATTTCTTCAATGTGAAGCTTTGATTTGATTACAATTATAAAGACTTTATACTATTCTCCCCCATTTTTTATTATTTCTCCTATTGAGCATTCATCTTGGAGACTCTAAACTGAGATCCATTGTTTTAATTTTCTTATCTTTAGATGATGTTTTATTTTTCTGCTTGAGTCTTCCACTTATCAATATGTCTGTCTCTTAACAAGAAGGAAGTGCTAACAGCTGGGGAAAGGTCTATTGGGTAAAACAAGAAGGATCCCTGGAGCTTACAAACCAGAGAATACACAAATAATCTCTAATAAGGTGAGTGACCCTGTCTCTATGAGGCAGAGAGTGTCTGATGTAGGTATTTAACATCAAACTCTGACCTGCACATGCACACTTGTATCCTCTTAAACACACACGCACACACACGCACACACACGCGCACACACACATACACACACACACACACACACACACACACACACACACACACGGGGATTGGAGACAGAGAAATAACAGAGAGAAAGAGAGAGAGAAACAGAGAGAGTGGTGTTCTAGACTTTTATGTATTTTCAGGGATCCTGCGAACTACACAATAAAAGATGAATGAATGAATGGATGAACATTGAGACATAAAATTAAAACATAATTAATTATAAAAATCTTCCTAGTACTCTTTAAGAGTAAACGATCAGATAAAGGCTATTTGACTGAAGTTTTGTGAAGTAAAATAGCCAGGAATGGTTGATGGTGTAGCTCTGATTATTTCTTTACATAATCAGAATGGCTGAGGAGAAATAACCTTTTTAGGCAAAAACATTAGTTTCATGAATCCAGCACCAGTACACATTTGGTAAGCTAGTCTTTCTAAAACAGTTGGCTCCAGCATATACAATGATTCCTAAAAGATTCAATCTTCTACTACGTTTTTAGAAAAACACATTTCCTGTGAGTCTATGAGATGCTCACAATTAGAATATATTCCTCACTATATCTTCACTATCCATTACATTGAATTGGGTTGCATAAATGCCAATGCTTTTCAAAACAGAAAGTGTTTAGTGTCGAGATGAAAGCATAAAGTATCTGAAAAAGTAAGAGACCTGCCTTCAATATTTCAGGGTAATGAAACTTAAACTTTGCCCTCAAGGAGCTTATACTTCAAGGAAAAGTTCAGAAAAATAAATTGAAAATAAATATGCAGTATGAAAGTAAGAAGGTGAATCCAAAGAGAAACATATAGTTATCCTCCTGGTTATGGGAAGTAGACAAGACTGCCGGGCAAAAAAACTGGGATCTTGGGGGTGGGGCGGGATGGGGGTAAGGGGAGAGGGGGAGAGAAAAGTGAGAAGGGGAGGAGGGGAGGAACTTGGGGAAACTTGATGATTGGGATATAGGAGGGTTGGATAGGGGAGCAGGGAAGCACATATCTTAGTTAAGGGAGCCATCTTAGGGTTGCCAAGAGTCTCGAACCTAGAGTGGCTCCCAGGTGCCCCAAGTGATATCCCCAGTTAGTTCCTCGGGCAGCTGAGAATAAGGAACCTGAAATGATCCTATCCTATAGCCATACTGATGAATATCTTGCATATCACCATAGAACCTTCATTTGGCGATGGATGGAAATAGAGACAGAGTGTGTCCAGACTGAGCTCCCAAGGTCCCAATGAGGGGCAGAAGGAGGGAGAACATGAGCAAGGAAGTCAGGACCACAAGGGGCGCACCCACCTACTGAGACAGTGGGGCTGATCTATTGGGAGCTCACCAAGGCCAGCTGGTCTGTGACTGAAAAAGCATGGGATAAAACCGGACTCTCTGAACATGGTGGACAATGAGGGCTGATGAGAAGCCAAGGACAATGGACTGGGTTTTGATCCTACTTCAAGTTCTGGCTTTGTGGGAGCCTAGCCAGTTTGGATGTTCACCTCCTAGACATGGACGGAGGGGGGAGGACCTTGGACTTTCCACAGGGCAGGGAACCCTGACTGCTCTTTGGACTGGAGAGGGAGGAGGAGAAAAGTGGGGGAGGGGGAAGAAGAGTGGGAAGAGGAGGAGGGAAATGAGAGGCTGGGAGGAGGCGGGAATTTTTTTTCAATAAAGAAATTAAAAAAAAGAAAAAAATCAATGCATATAAGAATATAAAAAAAAGAAAGTAAGAAAATCCATGTAGAACAGGATAGAAATAACCTTCTAAATAAACAGTTAAGGAAATACTTCTCAAAAGTGAAAATGCCCTGCTGAATTAGCTCCGATAGACCATTAAAAGTTAGCAAGTGTAACATTTTAGCAAGGTTACTAAAGCAATTTCAGTTTCTTGAAATAAGAAAAAAATGTTCAAGTCAACTCACTCTCTTGGATCAAAGAATTGAACACCTAAGAGGAGAGTAGAATTCAAGAAGAGGTTTAGGGAGAGACAGAGCTAAGGACAAGATCATTCCATGCATTTGGACCAATCTCTAGCTGCACTTCATTCTATTTGATGATATCATTAGCAGTCAGAATGGAGAACACAAAGGAGTGGGTAAGATAATTAGACCCCAAGTTTCAATAATCTCAGTAAGAAATCATAGAGCTTTAGATACTTTAAATTTAAGAAAATAAAAAAAGATCAATTTGTTTATAATTCATGTAAAATGAATTGTAAGTAAATGCAGACAACCAAGCAGAGACAATTTCCAACCATAAAGAAGGAAGGTGCATGTGGTCCTAACATTATAAACTTGATGGATGAAAGAGTACTCAGAAGCAAAAATATCATATCTGTGAACAAAATGGACATAGACTTAGGCAGTAACAGCCAAAACGAAGTGTTACCTGTTCACAGAAAGGTTAACCACAACCATGAATTCCCAATTAACAGCTGTCAGTAGTTACTGGTTAGATGCTTTTTGACTGGGATAACTTTTATACAGTCTAAACAGAGGAGACACTCTAGAGAGTCCTAGTTAAATGATCACATTTTACAATTCTGAACTTGATTATGGAGCTGGAGAAAACAATCCAAGTGACTAAATTGAATTTTTGTGTTTTTAACAATATTTTCAGTATAGGTACTGATTTGCTACAGGGTAGAACTTCCTTTCAGTTACCCCATTACTGAGAAACTCATGCTAATGTATCTCAAACTGCTTCCACATCTTGACATTTATTAGAAAAGATGAAGCTATACAATGATCAGACACACTTAAATACAATGTAATCAAATAGAAGCTGTCTTTTCTTCTTCACATCAGAAAATGTACATGAAGAACTCATCTCACCATGAATGGGGATTTTTTTTAAATATATCATTTGCAGTAGAGAAGTCCTGTCTAGTCATAATCTACCAATAAATGGATATCAAATATTAAAGAAAACACACCACCACCACCACCAACAACAACAACAGAAACAATTGAATAAAATAGGCCATGGAGTTTAAAGAGAGCTAGAAAAATACACAGCATAGTTTGGCAGAGGAACATGAAAGGAATAATTTATATAATTATGATTTTAAAAAAACTTAAGAATTCATGCTCATGAGCATGTCTGAATTAGAGCTACATTTTTTTTTCTCTCGAGAACTGGAGGGAAAAAGAAATAGAAAACCTGAAATGTGTATATCTATCTTAACATATCTAACTCTGGAAATTGCTTTCACACAGCATATCAATTCAGAGACTGTTGTATTGTGACAGAGAGATGTGAAAATCAAGCCAGTAATTTATATTGAATAATTTTTCCCCAGCTTTTTTCATAATTTTTAATCTCTATATAATACAGAATATTAAAAAGATGAGGATGAAGAATGTGTTTTATTTCTCAAAATTTCCAGGACCAGGTAGCAGGAGTAAGAGATTCAGTTGACTCTGAAACTGTAGAGAGATGTAGTATACGAGATAATTGGTGCATTCATCATGGAGCGCTTTTAATATTCCTTTATAGATACGTAAATGAAGAAAGATAGGCTGACAACACTTTCCTACAAGTTTGAAAGATAACAGTTACCATGGGTGGATTCCTGATGAAATCAAGGGAAATAATACCAGTGTCCTGCGAGAATTTTCAAAGGACTAATGTGGTTGAGATAGAAATGTGGGTTGTATAAAATTTATAATTCCCATGTAGTTATCTTGGGAAAGAGGGTGAAGCTCAAGGTATGATTGGAATAAATGAGGGAATATTATAGAGCAATTTTAAATTTTGTAACATTATAAAAAATAAAGGAATGAAGAAGGTGATGAGAACAGAGTATAGATACTGCCACTGAAAATTAGTCAGGATTTAGCTAGAATATCCATGTTTACAGCATTTTCTTCTCAATATATTTAATTATATCACATTACACTTTTTGACTTTACCATTTAGATTTTATTACCCCATCTACCCTTCTTATTCCTGTTGAAATGATAAACTACTCTGACAAAAGAAGTTTAAGAAGTAAAAGTTTTATTACAATTTTCAGTTCAAGTCCATCATTGCAAGTGGTTCAGTGTGACAGAAGCTTGAAGTAGCTCATCACTTCTTATCCAGAAACAAAACAGAGAGCAATGAATGCATGCTCTTCCTTATCTCTTTTAGTCTGCTTGCAAAATCCATAATCTGAGCTGAGGATTAATACCCAGCTCATTGACCATGATCTAGTCTTTCTATGTCAGTTAAGGAGTACAAGATAACCCTTACAGCTATGCCCAGAAGACAAACTCCCCTGTGATTCCAGATCCTTTTTTTTTCATTTTTTTCAAGATTCCAGATTCTTGATGTCAATAATTAAATTCACATCTTGTTTGTTCATTCTTTCCCCAATGTTCTGAGCCTCGTGCAAATTTAAATTTTGAACTATGTTTAAAAACCTCTGAAAAGACCAATGTAGTCTAAGCAATAACTGCTAGGCATATATCAAATATGGAAAACTAGAAACTAATTGAAAATTTTTATCATAAGGTACTACATAAAAATGGTACACAACTCTGTGTAGGCAGCATGGAAATTCCAAGCATGTTCTAACCAAGAGCTAGACTGATCCCAGAATAGTATCACTTGATCACAGAAAGACACAAGAAGCTCTAGATTGACTGAGTAAAGCAAGTAGTTGGTTCATGTATCCAGTACCCCCAAATTTTCCATATGAAAATTCCAGTAGACTGGCTTTTCTCTTTCAAGCTTTGGTCCTCTGACATATCCAACAATCTAACCATCTTGGAGAAATAGCATAGATACCTAGGGTGAGGTTGTTAGCAATTATTCCATCCTCCATATACCCTTCATTTTTACTTACATTCTATTGAAGTATGTTTATTAAGTTAAAACTTTGGAGTAAAAACGCGAGAAGAGGAATCATGCTATCCAGAGAGACAAGTGGTGTGTGATAACCCATTCCCTGACTGGGTACAGCAAGATGTGGAAGGCCTAAGAATAATCAAGACTACCCCTGGCTCAAGGGTTCACTCCACTCCTCTACGAAGACATCCAAGCAGGCTTAAATTCATTTCATGAGAAAACAGTACCATGACACCAAGATAGACAAAGACACCAGAAGGCACAAAAACTTTGGGATGGCAGCTCTGATGAATTAACAAAGTACCAGTAAACTGAAATCCTGCCTGCCCTAATCTATTCTGAGCTATGACAATCTGTTTACTAACCAAGAATCACATGATCAGGCTTTCAGCTTCACTCAACTTTGACACTCATTGAACTGGTGCACATGCTACAAAAGTTACTATGGACTGTTATTTAAAATACTCTTACAGACTTCATGAAAATGGACTGGTGTTGAGGCTGGAATGGTGGCTACGTTGGCTACATAGGTATCTAATGTTGAATACCACAGCCACATAAAAGATGACTACAGTAACATATACCTTTATTGTAATATCATTGCTGGGGAGACATGAAGTTAGTGATTTCCAAGGTCCTCATTATTACTACCGATTGTTGTACTTTTAAATCAACATACATTGAGTATTTAGTATACACTAAATCACATCATGTTCTCTGCATTTTTCTATTTCTTTCTTTTTATTACAATTTAAATTCCTAGTATCCATATACATTTTTGATGGAGGAAGGTCATTGGTTAATTAAATAAAGAAGCTGCTTGCCCTGATAGGTTAAAACATAGGTGGGAGACTGATTCTTTTGGAGTTGATCTTGTATCCTGCCACATTACTAAAGGTGTTTATCAGCTGTAAAAGTTCTTTGGTGGAGTTTTGGGGGTCGCTT
>NC_022011.1:8418238-8437435 GCF_000317375.1 Microtus ochrogaster | reverse complement strand
GGAGGAGGAGGGAAATGGGAGGCTGGGAGGAGGTGGAAACTTGTTCTTTTTTTCCTTTTCTCAATAAAAAAACAAAAAAAAAACACAAAACATAGGTGGGAGGAGTAAACAGAACAGAATGCTGGGAGGAAGAGGAAGTGAGCTCAGACTCGACAGCTCTGCTGTCTGGAGCAGAGACGCCATGCTCCTGGCTCCTGGGCAGACGCAAGAGCTCTGCTCTCTGAGGCACACGCAATGAAGCTCCGACCCAGGATGGATGTAGGCTAGAATCTCCCTGGTAAGCCATCTTGTGGGCTACAGCAGATTATTAGAGATGGGCTAGTCCAGGTGTGAGAGTTAGCCTTGAAGAGGCTAGATAGAAATGGGCCAAGCAGTGATTAAAGGAATACAGTGTCGGTGTAATTATTTCGGGGCATAAGCTAGCCGAGCCAGGTGGCTGGGGTGCTGGGCTCCTATTCCAACATTTTTATCCTATAAACTCAATAAAAATGGGGCACATTTTATCTTGTCATAATAGAAAAAAAATGACATTTGCAACACATCTGATTTTCAATGAACTAATTTTGCACAAATGAATGATTAAAAATTAGCATGTTATTAATCACAATTCTCCTTATAATGACACCCACAGAGTTGAGTCTCGTGGTAGGAAATGAGTCACTTCCCTAGAAATTTCACTTTAAAGCTCCCAGGAGTTCATTCTGTACCTGATATCCCATTTTGTCATCAAAAAAACTGAACTATTCATTACCTTCAGCAGTTTGATCGGGCATACTCCCAGCACTGAACAAAATCAATAAAGTTTTCCAGCAAATACAAACCACCACAAGTTGAAAAAGAAATCCATTTTTTTTTCTGAGAATATAAGCTTCATAATGAGGTAAAAAGATTCTGTAAGTGATGTGTTCATTTAACCTCTGCTAAGGACAAAAATTATGATTCATTGATTCTAATTTTCTAATAAAAATCATGTCACTTTTTAATAAGCAACTTATTATGATATGCCAGGGTCTTGGGTATCATAAATAAGGACTATGGTTAAAAGATATTGAAAGAAGAAGTTCAATATAAAAATCAATGGAAGAACCTAAAAAGTGGAATGAATCATAATCAAAAGCAATCACTTTTCATGGCACTACAAAAATACAGATAGAGAAAATTCTCAACCTATTACTTTGTCCTGAATAAAGCAAGAAAATAGGAAAGAGAAAAATTAGCAAAATATCTATAAAAGTAAATAGCAACCATAATATCATTAATAATGACAGCTCTCCCTACACCTCAAGATTTGGGGTAGAATCTCAGATTACTCCAGGGGTCTGGTAATAGTTAGCATCTGATGCAGCTCAGGCAGAATGTCTGATATCTTAACATAAATTATCATATTTAATACTCATAGCCATCCTTCGAGGATGGGTTATAATGTTTATGTTTAAAATGAGAATGAACTCAGAAATGCTGAATCTCTGGCATGAAATTCCAGTTAACATATTATCCAGGTATATCATATTTGACTGTTTGCTGATCAGCACTGTTCCCCCCCCCAAGTGCATGAAATTATTTCCTAAAAAAAAAAAAATCACCTTGCCAATTGGTGAAGATTTAATTACTTTTGAGTGCAATTGCAGGTCATTTTTCTTTTTTAATGGTTCATCCCCAGAGCAACCCTCAGTTATTGCTCGGGCTACTTTTAATAAGCACTGGCATTTAAATCCATGCATATGACAGTGAGGACAGTGCCACTGCAAGCCAAAGCTCATTTTCCGTGAGCAACATTTAATCAAAAGTGACCCATGATTTCAAGCTCCAAAGCACCACACTGTTCACTAGATGCCTCTTCATTTTAGAGCCTCCTCATTTAGGTGTAGAATATGAACAGTATTCTCAGAAAAAAAAAAAAAACGTTTTCTTCTAAAAGTTGTAGAGACATCTTTCTCTATGTCTTACCTATTTAGAAATAAATTTGTTGAAAAAATGGCAGACTTGCTAACGAGGCCTTTCTTGGACAGTGTTCCTTTTAGTATGTCTGTGTATGTCATTGCTTATTTATCCTGATAGGAGCTTTCAGGAATAAAGAAGAAAACGTTTGGTCAAAACTCAATCCAGTCTCCAGCTTAAACCTGAGCCCTCGAATATTCTAAGAGAAACTATCCAACTTTCCTGTCAGGGGAGACAACGGCACCTGTAATGAGAGCATCCATCCACTGTGTCAATAGTGAATGCAAAAGTACAGACTCTAACCCATACCTTACGGCAACAACATCATAATATATGATTTGTCGAGAACAATATTTTTTAAAAATTAGGTCTGCTTTTACAATAATATAATCCCTCATAATGTCTTCTCATTAGCTGACTGGATGGAGGCTTATTTTGTTGTGTTCTCTCTGCCTGCCTCAATCCCTCTCCTAGTTTCCATCCCTCTCCCCTTATTACTAGTTTTGATAACACTTTATATCAAAAGTCTGCCTCTATATAAGTATTTAAGAATGATTTAAAGTACCGTATGGATTACTTCATGAATCTAGAGTGTCACATGGAGAAATGGTTGACTATATTTTGAGATTAAAGAATTAAAAATAGTTTAAAGGAAGAAAGGAAATAACTAAACCACAGGCAGAAAAAAAAGGCAAAGTAACTGGCTGAACTTATTGTGTTTGATACATACCCTCTAAACTGCATATTGTACATTGATTCTTTAGGCATATTTGCTGAACTTGTTCTGTCAGGAATAAGAGGTGAGTTTCAAAGGATCTGTTGATGGTAAGGGCAGAGAAAAGGATTAATTGCCTCCCTTCTCTTGTCCATCCTTCATACTGACTACTGAATGATACATAGATTTAGTTGGTTTTGCATGTGTATGGATACATGCACATCATTATGCTAATGAATATTAGCTATAAAACATTTAGTTCAAAAAATAATAAGAATGTGCAGGTTTTCAATACTCAGCACCAGACTGGAACACCAAGCCAGCCAAAAACCTTTGACCAAAAATTTATCCTGGCTTCAGATTGTGCTGAAGAAAAGATGGTGCCGAAATTATGGGAGTGGCCAACTAAACTGGCACAGCTGAAAGGGAGGTCACTTCTGAGTGTCAGGACCCATAAGCAGGATAGCCGCAAACCTGGAATATAACCAAACTCAGATGGCAAAAAAGTCAATGAAATGATTTTAATGGTATTCTTCTCCACGCATAAATTAATGCCTAGACCAATTGTCATCAGAAAAGATTTACCCAGAAATAATGGAAATATATATTGAAACCTACAGTCAAACAGCAGTGGTACTTTGGGGAATCCTATAGAAGAGGTGGAGGAAAGATTGTAGGACCCAGTGGTGTCAAGGACACAGTAAGAAAACCCACAGGAAAAAAAAATCTGGATTCATAGGAGCTCACAGCAACTGAACCAATAACAAGGGAGCCTGCATGGTACTGACCTAGGCCCTCTGCATATATGTGAAAGTTGTGTAACTTGATCTTCTTCTTTTTTATTGATTTTTATTGAGCTCCACATTTTTCTCTGCTCCCCTCCCTGCCTCTTCTTTCCGCCCTCCAGCCCTCCCCCAAGGTCCCCATGCCCCCAACTTACTCAAGAGATCTTGCCTTTTTCTATTTCCCATGTAAATTAGATCTATGTAAGTCTCTCTTAGTGTCCTCATTGTTGTCTAAATTCTCTGGGATTGTGGTTTGTAGGCTGGTTTTCTTTGCTTTATGTTTAAAAACCACCTATGAGTGAGTACATGTGATTATTGTCTTTCTGTGTCAGGGTTACCTTACTCAAAATAATGTTTTCTAGCTCCATCTGTTTTCCTGCAAGATTCAAGATGTCATTATTTATTTCTTCTTATGTAACTCCTAACAGTGAGAGCAGGGGCTGTCTCTGACTATGTTGCCTGCTTTGGAGACTCATTTCTCCTACTAGATTGGCTTGTCCAGTCTTAATACAAGAGGAGGTGCCTAGTATCGATGCAACTTTATATCAGTAGTTAGCTGATTTTCCTGGGAGGCCAGTCTGTATCTAAAGAGAAGCATTTAGAGAACAAGTGGATGATGGAGGGAATACTGAGAAGAGAGGAGGAAGGGAAAACTTTTATTGGGAGGTAAAAACAAAACAAAAAAAGTTCTTGCATGAATTTATTGTGGCATACATTGCAAAGTTTTCAAGGGGCTGATACTGATGAGGTTTGCAGCTATGTTATTTATGAATGTCTACACAACATGTGTCCTAATATCTCATAATTAAACAAATTGTTAAGAACAAACTAATGCACAATATGAATAATATGTGTATATTTGAAATTGAATGAAACAATCTAAAGGATTTGCCATTGAGTATAAAAAATAGAAGATTTGTCATTGGGTTTGATTTTACATTCTAACATTGTGATTAATTTTAAAAACTATCATATTTACTAATTCTTTGAAAATTGAACTGTGGTAAACTGAATGAGAATGACTGCCAGAGGCTCATTTCTTCCCCTGGAAGGTCACCAGTTGGGGAATAGTTTGAAAAGGAGTAGGACGTGTGGCCCTGTTGGAGCAGATGTGTCCTTCTTAGAGTGGAATGTTACTGGGATTGTGCTTTGGGGCTTCAAAAATCCAAACTAGGCCCAGTCTCTCTTTTCCTGCCCGAAGATTAGGTTGTAAAGATTTTTCAGTTAGTTCTCTGTTTGTTTCTCACCGTGGTTTTCAAGGACTAACACTCAACAATTGCAAGCAAGTTCCTAATAAAATGATTCTTCTTATTAGAATGCCGTTGTTTGAGTGTGTCTTCACAGTAATCGAATAGTAACTAAAACACTCATATTATCGATTGTCTTTGTATTCACCACTCCCAGATCCTTCCAGCTCCTCCTACCTCCTGCTAGATCATCCCAGCTTGTCTCAATTCCTCCCAGCTTCTCCCACCTCCTCCCAGATTCTCCCAGATCCTCCATGCTTCGTCCTCACCATCTTACCCATCCATCATGTTTTACACACTATCTCCTTTCTTGTTTTTTTCTTTTGATGGTTTGTAATGAATATAGTTCCACCTGTGCTTGATAACTAATGACTCATGCCCTAAAGTGTGTTCAGTATACCAGAAGCCACACCATTAAAGAAGACTTACTATTAATCTCCTGGAAGCTATCAAATGGTAACAGCTTTTCAGCTGGGGATGGGACTTCTCTTCTAGTTCACCTTTCCATTTTGGATTTTTCCTGGCTTGAGCTCATGCAGATCTTGTGCATATGATTTCAAATCACTATTAGCTTATTTGACCTGTTGTTTCTAAAAAGCGGTTTTCTTGAAGTCATCTACCACCTCTAACTTTTACCATCTTCATTCCTTTTCTTCCTAGAAAATCCCTATATCTACATGGGAAGGAATGTAGGATTAAGGATTAAGCGTCTGAAATTTCCTCTGCAATTTGGTCAGTCAGTGTTAATTGCAATATATTGTGAGAAGAAACTTCTCTGATGTGACTTGAAAGATACACTGATCTCACTCATATTTTGTTTTGTTTTGTTTTTAATAATCTTTGGGATAACCAACCTAGCAGTTCTTGGTGAACCATTACAGATAGATTATTGTAAACTTACTATTTACTTATCCTACAATTTTTTTCTCATGATCCTAGGGGAAATGAGATACATATTTTCATAATGTTTTGCCTGGGATATTTTGTAGAACTTCTCTAACTCATCTTCTAATTAGTTTGTTCCACTTTCTACAGTGTAGACAACCCTCTCATTATGTTCATGGGTGTAGCTGTCATAACCCTAAGTATTTGATGTAGAGAATAGATTCTTTTATATAGGAGTGCTAAATACAGATTTGATAGATTGATGTAGAATATGTCATAACATTACTATTCATCAGTTCTCATAAAATACAAAGTTAGTAAGTTTCATTAAGGGAGAATAAAATGATAATAATTAGTGTATAGAAAGAATGTATGTTTAAATTGATAAGGCAGAGTGAAACAATTTTCTCTGAAAAGCATGAAGAAGTTCAGTATATATCAAATTGTGTGAGTAGAGCTCCACCACTTCCATGACATCTTTGATTCTATGGGGAAGGCAAAGCTAAATGCCTAGAAAATGGTGTACCACAATTTAGTGTGATGTTTCTTCTTGGACAAAAGCTATAATGCTCTATGTCATAAGAAAAAAAAAAACAATGTCATTGGAATTTTCCCCTGAGACAAATGTGACAATTGCTGGAAAAAGTCACTCTGGGGTACATCCACTCTAGCGTGTTCCAGACCAGAATGCATTTTATCACCCACACACGATGATTTTAGGTTTTCTTCTATTTTACAGCATCTGTTGGCTTGGATTCTGTGTTGATTTGCTCGCCTTGTTAGAAAGCAGAAGCAGAACACCTGCCTTCGCAGATGTTTTATGTCTCAACCAAACGCTGAGATGGAAACTGATAGACAAGTACTAGTTGAACTTTTATACATAAAAATGAAATGTAATTACAGACTTCCGTGTATACACAAAATTATCAGAAAATACCTTACTAAAGGTCCTCAGACTTAATTAATTTTAGGCTGCTTACAATTAACTAGGTACTTTTACTTTGTTATGGAGACTAAAATTTTCAACCATGTTTCTCTTCCTTTGGTTCCATGCACAGAAATTAACTATTGGAGGAGAGCATTCAAACTTATAGCAATATATTCACTAAGTATCATTTTAAATGTGTTTTTATGTGATAATGATGTGTAGGTCTCTCTACATGAAGAAATACATGGTACAATGCATGTGGTTCTTCATTGGGTGACTATGACAAAAAGATAATCAATAAAAAAACTGCACCACTTAGTTAGGATATGTACACGCATTGAAACTATCTCCTACAATAATAGCAAAACAATTTCTGTATATTTATAATATTTATTATATGAATAGTGTCAATATTAAGCAATCAGAATAAAGAGAAATACTTTGCCTTTCTTCACTAGTGTTATTTAATTCTGACCATTTGTTTTCTTTTTTTTTTTTTTGCTGAAACTATAAAGTGATACAACTTCTAGGTAGTACTTATATTCAACCATTAGAATGTTTTTGTAATTTGAATTTTCTATGTTTATATTTGTCTGGCTGTAATTTCATAAGGGAATATACACTTGAAAAGCATCAGAAATTATTTCCTGAACTTGACATGTCCAGGCAAACTTATAAACACCTTTATCAACAGAATGATAATTTTTTAAAAGTAGAAAAACCTGAAATTAATAATAACAATATACCATATAATTCATATATCTAAAATAATCATCTTTCAAAATGTGATCAAAATTAAATGATTAGTGAGTCATTTTTAGCAAGCTATTGAGATGAGGTATATGTATTAAAATCTCAACATCTCTTGGCTTGCAATAAGCATATTTCAAGTGCGTTGTTGCCCTATATGACTGGTGGTTGGTGTAATGGGCAATGAAGTTTGAGAACTTAAAATAAGATACATATTTTCATAATATTTTGCTTGTTATATTTTTAGAACTTCTCCATTTCATCTTCTAACTAATTTGTTATACTTTCTACAGTGTAGACAACCCCCATCTTATTTTCATGGATATAGATATAATAACTGTAAATATTTGATATATAGAATAGATTCTCATATTATTACTAATAGAATAGATTCTTCTTGCTCCCATTTAATTACTGAAAAAAAACCACACTAATATCAAGGCAATTCTTATAAAATAAAGTATTTAATTGGCTTGCTTTTTGATGTACCAGGTTAGTCCAAAATCATCATGATGAGAAATAAACAGGTATGTCACTGGAGCAGGTATGGTGTGAGAGATTGTTGAAAATCTCTGATGCTGATATCAGGATTAATGGTTAGGGATCAGAAGTGTGCTTAGTTAAGATATATGAGACTGAAGACAAATAACTGTAGTGAGGTTACATTGATGTATGTTTTTTGTTCCGTGTTTTTAATCAGTATTTAACAATGGAACAATAAAAATAACTAATAAAAAATATAATGCAAAAACTAGTTACCTGGCACTTCTATCAGGAATTGCTTGAAATCTGACTGAATGTGGGCTGGAGTTGGAGCTAGATAGACAGCACTTGAGAACCCTGGGTTTCCTTGTTGCTGGGAGATCCTAGAAGCTATTCCCTAGATTTTTTAGAACTGAGTTTTCAATACTGAGAAGACAGCCATGCATTTCAGATCCAGGCCACTAATATGGCTGCTCTGGGATGGCAACGAAAATGTAAAGGTTGTCACTGAAATGCCTTAAAAATAGTAAAAACAACTATTTAACCATTGAAACACATTAGGAAAACTGAAACATAAATCAGTCTTGATTTTTAAATAGTCATCTACTGTCAGTAACTCTCCACATCGCTGAGGAAAAACAGCTGGAAAATGCAACCTCCACAAGGAAGAGACAATTTTGCTCAGTTCGAGAGTACAGTACACCTTAGTGGGAAAAGGGTATGAAGAGAAATGAGATAAGTAGTCAAGAGATAGAGTTGATGTGGGAGTGTCATATATCAATCTGTTCATTTCATTGGTTAAGGAATAAAGAAACTGCCTAGGCCCCTTGATAGGCCAACCCTTAAGTGGGTGGAGTAAACAGAACAGAGGGCTGGGAGAAAGAAGCTGAGTCAGTGAGTCGCCATGGTTGTCGTGTTGTAGGCAGATGCAGGTTAAGATCATTCCTGGTAAGCCAGCTCATGGGCTACACAGATTAATAGAAATGGGTTAGATCAATATGTAAGAGCTAGCCAATAAGAGGCTGCAACTAATGGGTCAGGCAGTGTTTAAAAGAATACAGTTTCCGTGTAATTATTTCGGGGCATAAGCTAAGCTAGCCATGAGGGCGGCAGGGTGCTGGGGACGCAGCTCCGCCACTCTTATTTCAACATAGAGTGACAAAATTTCTAATGTTTGATGGCTTTCTCTTGTTTATTCGGTGCAGGACCTGAGTTCATGTGGCAGTGGTGACCACATTCAGTGGGGTCATACCATCTCAACTAAACTAATCCAGATATCCCTCACAGATAAACCCAGAAACTAAGCTAATCTACATAGTCCCCCACCGGTATTTCCTGAGCCTTGTCTTCTAAGTGATGCTAAGTTCTATCAAGTTGCCAATCAATATTAACATCACGGTGTCTGTTCAACATATTTTCAAAAAAAATTTCAGGCTTGTATTCATTTTATACCAATAAATATTTCTAGGTTTCATTGCAAGTGAATTTCTCTGATAATAAGCTAAGAATTATGAATCTTTCCCTACTAAAAGAGGTCTTTTGCAACTTTACAGTATATTCATCTGACAGCAAACCTGTCAAAAAGCAAATTGATGGATGAAATATGAATATAACATTTAAACACCCTCATAAAATATAGTCAGAAGCTCAAAGTAGGAATGTCTTTTTAGGCTGAGTCTTTATGTTCAACAAAAAAAGAAGAATCTGTTTAAAATGTGTCCCCAGATACTGCCTCATTGTGACTTCCTATTGAAGATAATGGTCCATAAAGCAGGCTTCACATCTTGACATCTCCAAGAATACCTAATAGTTTATGTGGACTAGTAATGTACCAGTCATTATCTCCAATATACATGATATAGCATTTGATATATATCTACATCATGGAGACATTCAGCAACGAGATTGATCAATATTAAAAGATATTTGAGTTCTTCTTTTAAGAATACCTTAAGGAATGACAGCTCAAAGAGAGAAAATGAAGTTCAGGAATGTTCAAAGCTGAGCTGGACATGTTTCACACCTATTATCCAAGTACTCAGACTGAGGACCAGGCCAAGATGAGCTACCAAATAGCTGGAAAGCTAGGCAGAGAGGGAGAGGGGAGAATAAAATTCTGTCTGGTGTCAGAAATATTATATTATAGAAGTGATAGAAACACCACCGATTGTAAAAGCCTTTCTGTCAGATACTCCATGATTCTATCAGCATAATTGATGGCCATATTTACAATTTCCAAGATAGAAGTGGTCAGGGGTGTCAATGCTGCTACTAATTATGGGAAATTAAAAATTTAGAACATTTAAAATGTGCATTTCTTGAGGATGCCAACTGTGTAACTTTAGGAAACCTTTTAGAGAGAAATTTGAATGCCTGTAAAAGGTCAGAAGTGGTTGGATACTGGCTATGACTGAGAAATAAATTCTGTTGGAAACACCCTTCAGATGGAATTCTGAAAGCCACTTCCTCCTTCTTTCAGCTGCACATGATGAATTTGTTAGGAACTCACCAAGTATGAAATAAAATGTGATGATTACTGTACAGATTTTGAGTAATGGCATGCTGGAGAACAAAACACATTTGGATTCAATAATGATTGTGTTACTGATTATGTATTTAGTTAATCTATGTAGAGTTTTCAGGGCCATTAATATCCCGATGCTGAGCAGTTTGATCTATGAGCATATTTGACATTTATGCCAACTTAATTTATTGTTATCCTTTGGTACCTTATACCAAACCACAGAATTTTGACCTTCATGTAAATGTTGTTCAATCTATCTTTTAATTTCCCTTTAAAGTTAAATGAACATTAACTTGCAATTGTTGAAATGGACATGCTATGACATTGTTTCTGTGAGAAGAAAGTGTAAATGAGATATCAGATATATTCACTAATTTCTAAGAAAACTCAAAAGTTCTATCAGTTGAAGATACCAATAAGTGTTTCTCTGCTTCTCCCTGAATAATCTATGAAAATCTTCTAAGCACTACTCTGAATTTCAGAAATCTTGGTTGCTAATGACTAACTCTCAAGCTGCTAAAATTAAAAACATCTCCTTACAAGGAAGAAACTGTTACTCAAAGAATCCTATCCATTGATACAAATCAGCCAAGTCTTCTGTACAGTATGAAGCCCCATTTTATGACACCACAGCATTTTCTAAAGTGGAGTCCATACCACTCATCCACCCCCAACTCAAATGCTTTTTCTGTTTCAATCCATTCAGGGTAATTTATGTTATCAGATCAGCAGATGTTCCCAATTTCACATCTACATTTCCTTCTAATCATTTATCTCTTTAAAAAAGAAAGAAAAAGTAAAACAGTTTTAGCGAGGTATAATTGATATGTAAAAAACTTCATGTATTTAATGTGAACAATTACATGGTTTTGGAAATAAGCAAACACTTATAATAACATCTCCACAATGAAGATAATTGATACATTTAACACTTCTCCAAGTATTCACATACTGTAAAAGGTATATGTGTGTTTATACACATAAGTGATCAAGACCCTTAGAGTGAGATTTACTCTACCAGTCCTTTATAAATAAGTTCTGTTGTTGTTGTTTAATTATGGATGAAACTGTGAGTCAGTAATAAGAGGCTTGCTTAGCATGTAGGGGACTATGACTTTGATATCCATAATCACAACTAAATAATAATTAAACTAAAATAAAACACTGAAAAAGAAACATTTTGTTTACACTTTATGGGCACCATGTACCAATTGAGTAAATACATTCCTGATAGATTAAAGATACCACTTCCCATTTTACATGTGGGCTTCAATTAAAGAACAGAAAAAATATATTTCAAAGGATGATAGCCAGATGGAGAAATGGAATTGGCCAGACAGACTGAGCAATAACCTTTTAGTTCTGAAGTTACAGTGATCTAATTTTTTTCTCCACAAAATACATAGTTTATAATACTATTGCCAAGGTCACGTAATTGGATATGGAGCCTTTGGGAGGTAATTACATCATATTTGAGTTTGGAGCCCCTAATAAGTAGGATTAGTATCCTATAAAAGAATCCAGGCAGTCATTTTAGCACACTTACCTTTTAATGATACAGCAAAAAGTTCATCATTCAGGAGTTAGGAAGCATTCCATCTCTGCCACTTTTTGGATTTCAGGCATACTAGCCTCTAGAAACATGAGAAATGCATTTATTTTGCTGATCTTCCCTTCAGCTTATACTATTTTTAATAGTATCTCAATTGTATAGAGATGGGAATTTTGAATTAAGAAGCTGAACACTGTTGCCATAAAATGTGGAAACAACATTTATAAATAGAGACTTTTGAATTTATTTCCTGGGCACCCAGACCCAAATAAACACACAGAAACTATATTAATTCCAACACTGTTTGATCAATGGCTTATGCACACTTTTTTCTAGCTCTTACATCTTAAATCAACCCCCTTCTAATAATCTGTGTATCAGCATAAGGCTATGGCTTACCAGCAAGATATTGGTGTCTGTCTCCTATACCAGCTACATGACACCTCTTTGACTCTGCCTACCCTATCTCTATATGTCTGTTTTTCTTTTCTTCCTGGCTTTACCCTGCTAAGTAATTGGTCATAAGCCAATAAAAGCAGCACATATACAGAAGGACATCCCACATCAACTCTTGAAGATAGAGACTAGAAGAATGAGGAGGCACACGTTAGCAAAACATCCATTATTTTGAGAGCGAAAAGCTTTGTAGAAGAAGAACCATCAAGAAGCTGTTGAGAAAGTGTTATTTCTCTAGCCAGTGAGAAAATCCTGCATGGCTAGGCAGTGGTGGTGCACATCTTTAATACCAGAACTTGGGAGGCAAAATCAGGTAAATCTCCATGAGTTAGAAACCAGCCTGGCCTACAAGAGCTAGTTCCAAGACAGCCAGGGCTTTTACACAGGGAAACCCTGTCTCAAACAAACAAACAAAAAAACAAAGATAGAAAGGAAGAAAGAAAGAAAGAAAGAAAGAAAGGAAAAAAGAAAGAAAGAAAGAGAGAAAGAAAGAAATCCTGTTAATAGAAATATTGAAAGTAAAGGCAATTTTAATGAAGTCTTAGGAGCAAGTGAGTAACATATTATTAGACAATAAAATAGTTACAAAGCACTAAAACTTAACTAAACTTATATTCATGTTCTACTGTCAAAGGGAAGAAATTGTAAATGAAGAAGCTGAATGTTTTAGAAAGGTAATTCCTAAACAAAGAATTAAATATGTTTTCTCATATATGCATAGTCAAATATTATGATGTGGGAGTGTCATATATCAATCTGTTGATTTCATTGGTTAAGCAATAAAGAAACTGCTTGGCCCTGATAGGTTAAAACATATGTGGGAGGAGTAAACAGAACAGAATGCTGTGAGGAAAAGGAAGTGAGCTCAGAGAGACGCCATGAAGCAAGCTGCCAGGTCAGACATTCTGAATCTTTCCAGGTAAGACTGATGCTACACAGATTACTAGAGATGGGTTGATCGGGATATGAGAATTAGCCTGTAAGGGCTAGAGTTAATGGGCCAAGCAGTGTTTAAAAAAATACAGTTTGTGTGTTGTTATTTCAGGGCATAAGCTAGTAGGCGGCTGGGGTGCTAGGGATGCAGCCATGCCGCTCCTATTACAACAATATTAGAATGGAGAATTTAAAGACAGGATTCATATTCAAAAGGAAAGAAGAAATAAAATTATGCATGTTAATATGCCAAGAAGTGTTGAAATTAATTAAAATAGTTTCTGCTTGATTATTTAGGGAGTATGGGCAGCTGGGAACGAATAGGCAGCCTCCTCCAACATTACAGCAGGAGGGATAAAATAAATACATTTCAAATGTAAAGAAACATATGTTATCATTTAGATTACTGGTCCCACCCAGTTCTTATTTTGAAACTCTCAGCCCAAGTTAATCATATTGAAATTGAAATGAGAACGTGGGGATGCGAGTAGATAATTCAGCAAAAATAAATCAGTTTAAGATCAGGAAATAGTTTGTCTGGGCACCTTGATTTTACATCTCTGAATTCACAAGAAACAACTGTCTGCTGTCTAGAAGCTACCAGAAATTGATATTATGGTATTTCGTTAAAAGTGAATGCAGTGGAAATATGCATATTCTGTTTTTAAAAACCCTGTGAACAATGTAACATTCTGGCATTGTCCTGAAATAGACTATATGAATGGTGGAGTGTCACTTTTATTTGAGGAAGACTGTCAGGGTTATCTTATTATATGGCAGATTTTTTTTTAACTAAAGCTCTATGTATGTTTCTGGATATGTGTGTATGGTGCATATGTATGTGATATGACAGCAGGTACAAGTGTGAAACAGCATGAATTTGGATATTAGGAAACAACCTTAGGTGTCTTGTCTTACTATCTATTATCTAGTATCTCTTTATCTACTTATTCTATTATCTACTATTGTCTACCTTGATTGAGACATAGTCTTCTTGTTATATACTTCAGCAGATTCCAAGCTAGATGATCAATAATGTTCTATGGATTCTCCTGTCTCTATATCCCATTTCATTATAGCAACCCTTGAGTTATAGGCAAATAATACTGGGTTTATGTTAGTTCCAAGAATGTGAACTTATGTCTCTACACTTGTATGACAAACACTTCTGCCTAAAAACATCTTCTCATCTCAATGTTTAAATTTCTAATTGTCCGTTATTCTATTATCTAGGAATTTCTGCATCAGTATAAATGTTTTCTATTGCTGCCCCATCAGTATTTCATCTGGTAAGCCTTTCACAACCTCAATTACTTCACATGCACAGAGCTATTTAATATGCTATCATTCATAGATCCACCAGTTAATTCAAAACAAGTTCATACATAGTTTCTTAGAATTATGATTTGGTATATAATCAAAATTATATCTATAGTATTTATAACATTAAAATAATTTGATAATATCTTTGAGATGAAGATGCTTAGAAAATATAGTAAGTTGCAAATTTGAGTGGGTGTGAAATATAAAATAGGCAGCCATTCATAGCATATCTTGCTTATGCCAATTTACTGTCACTTAAATAATGCATTCTATTTTTTCTACAAACCTAAATAAAATTGTCATTTAGAAATAACACAGTGACTTAGACATATTGATGTAGATCGAATCTCAATAAATTTTAGTAATGAGAGAGTCATTTTAACCATTAATGATAGCCTAGTTATGTAAGAAGCCTATATTTATGAGAGAGTATTGACTTATACGTAGCTAGGACAGCCATGAAATAGAAACCCATATGCAAAGATTAGGCAGGGATATTAGAAAGTATACTTGTAGATGTCACTTCTCTGATTTTTCATTGTCAAAGCCAATGGGTGTTTAATTGCATAAATGGATCAGAGTTATTACAACATACTAGATGGTATGTCTTGTTTCAATGGTGACATTTGAAGAATCCACAAACATTAATCATGCTTATTAGCAAGGCAGTCATATGAAAATCAATTAGCCTGTTATAAAACACTAACACATTATTCTCGCTTTACAATCTATTTTTCAGCACCACATAAAACTGTTTAAGTTGGAAAACTAAATCCGTTAGAAAACATATTTGAGGCTTTCTCTGGATGAAAGCCAAGGTTATGATTATAAGATAGCAAATTCATTATATTCCAAACCATTACCTGTGGGCTTTGCTTCATACAATTTTACAGAGTTTTGTAGTTTACCTATAAAATGAAATGGTTCAAATTATTTATTGTGATTTTTAAGGTTTTTTAATGTCACTCAATATGAATACAAATCAGTCCTGGAAAGTGATTCCTATTGAAGTATGAAGAAAAGCACAAAAAGATATTTCTTTTTTGTTTGATTTGAATTGATCCCTTTTATATCACAGGTTCCAACTCTTGAATACTACTATTTTTTGTGTGCTACAAAGTTCTTTAGTAAAGTCATTGTAAAATCTTCAGCGGAATCCCTTTGTCTCTTTCTATGTTTTCTTCTTCAACCTCTGTTTTATGGGCAATTCCTGGGGCAATCTCTATTTGGCAAAAAAATTTAGAGGATATCCCAAATCAGAAAAGAGTGAGGGGATCTGGGGATACCAACGTTATCAAATGCAAGTTGTCTTGTTAAAGAATAACATGATTGCAGTGAGTGCCACTCCAGGGAGACAGCAGCTTGCCATTGATTTTTTTTTAAATGGGAACAGATGATCAACTCTGAGGTGAATGTTCCTTTTAATTAATGCAGCCAAGCCATGACGCAACACCTCAACCTCACTTCAGTAAGAAAGTTGCAGTTTGAATGCCAGTGAGTCTAACTAATTTTGAGCAGTAATCTACACTTCAGGGATTCAGGAGTGCCACTTGCAAAAAAACCTCATGCCTGACATTTAGGTTTTAGGATGTGTATCTGAACTTGAAAATGATTAAAGTTTTCTGTGTAATTTCAAGATTTTGGAGTTCACTTCTGGAGAGAAGCAGTTAATGATTACTTATTCAACACTTATCTATTGTTGGTTTACTGGGTGATTCTGTACACGTTTCTCTAAAGTCTTTCATTATATGAGTGACTGCTTTAGTTTAACTGATAGATGATAAAATTTGCCTCAATACATGATTTTACTTATTTGAACCTTCAATTAAAGTAAATGTGCATTCTATCTCTCAAGTAAAATTTATCTTTTTTCAAAGGTTGCACACTTAGATTATAATAGAAATATAAACCTTTTCTAAAAGTTTTCAGAATTTTTTTCCTTTTCAATAACATATTTTCATTAAACATACAATGGCCCTTGTTATCTTTGAAATGAAAATACTGTCCAACTTGCAGTTGAAAGCCCCTTATCATCTTTCATCGATATATTGATTTTCATTGCCTGTCAAGCAAACAGGAGCACCTTAATCTCACATGAACTCAGATTCCTTTACATTTTCCAAAAAGCATAGTAAGAGCCTGAAATGTCTTATTCTCACCACAGAGATCTGAATACTAACCAAGAAAAGGTCTGTCCATTTGGAACCTCACAGTTTGAACACAGCAATTGGAATGCTGAAACAAAAGACCATAAACACAGTGAAGATTGCTTCGCTTCCATCAAGAGAGCTCAGAAAAAATGCACAATCCTTTCAATATCTAATTGCTCAAAAACATATATATATGCAAAATTGTACATCTTTTATTTCACTGTACTATCCTCAATGATTAAAATTATTTGACACATATTATTTGTTGTTTCAAATTATGAGGCTACCCCAGAGTAGCCAGGTAACAATGTGCTCTAAATTAACTATGGTAACTCATTTTGGCAATCTCAGGAATCAGAAGATTAAAGCAACAGAATTGTCATGAGTGTAAGCTTAGCCTTGGGTATATAAATATTCCAGGCCAACCTGAGCTTTGAAGTGAGAATCAGTCTCAAAAACTTAAATAGTTAGTTAGTTAGATAGATAGATAGATAGATAGATAGATAGATAGATAGATAGATAGATAGATAGATAGATAGATAGATAGATAGTTTGATTGATAGATGATAGATAGATAGTTTAATAAAAACATTTTGGGCTAATTAATGCATGCTTGGTATTTACTTATAAAATTAGAGAGGCAGATGGACTCACTGTCACTGTAGGAAAAACAGCATCCTTTTTGACAGCTTCAGAATGATTCTACTCTTAATTTAATTTAATTTAATTCTACTCTTAATTAGAGATGCCAAAAACTGTGTAGTGACTTAAAGGAATAAAATGTTGTGACACAGGATTTTTGTTCATACTTTTTGGTTTTTGGTTTTTGGGTATGCAAAATATTGCAAACCTCCTAAGTACCTCCCTAGTACCACCAGAGATCGCGGGCTCTGACACACTTATTTGTGATTGTCGTTGAGACTGGCAGTGCCTCCCGCTGCACATACACTCACTCCCAACAGAACTCTGCAATGAACTCTTTCCGAGTCTTCAACTCATTGACTCTTAATCAACATCACATACGGCTTTTATTTATCTTTTCTTTTTATTTGGTTTTCTTAGTTTTCTTCCTTAATATGACAAGAAGACTAAACTTCCTTAGTGAACAGAATTTAACTTAATTTCAGTATGAAACACTTGCTAGTCCATAAAGGAGACATATAAGTTGTATCAGCCTTTCAATTTCGAGTACCTCGCTAGCTGACGCTACTGTACATGTAAAAATCGACCCAACTTCTTTGTAGCCAAATCAGCATATTTCACAGTCACTTCTTGTTCTTCTTGTTCTTCTTCTTGTTCTTGTTGTTGTTGTTGTTGTTGTTGTTCTTCTTCTTCTTCTTCCTCTTCCTCTTCCTCTTCCTCTTCCTCTTCCTCTTCCTCTTCCTCTTCCTCTTCCTCTTCTTCTTCTTCTTCTTCTTCTTCTTCTTCTTCTTCTTCTTCTTCTTCTTCTTCTTTTTGCTTTCTCTGCAGAATCCAAACACACTTCTGATTATTGTTAAGCTATGCGTGGAAACCTGGTTTAATTTCCACCAAAGTGGCACTTCCCCCTGACTATTGTTGCTCCTGAAGGGAGAAGTGACATTCTAAGAATAGTACTACACATTTTCCTTTCACTGGATGTTACAAAATTCCAAATATCTTGTACTGAGGCTTTGATATCATCATGTGGAAAAATTGTCCCATGTTAAAATTAATCTGGGAGCACAATAAAATTCAAAGCGTATTGTATCCAGGCAGTCATTTCCTCCTTTGTAGACATAAGATGTCTTTATCATATAATTTCAATTAAAGACAAAATGTAAGTTCATTTTCATTAACTTTAAAAACTATCTAGTGTGTGATTGTATTGAATATTATGTATAAAAGTGACAGGAACAGACGTGTCATTTGTAAAAACAAATCCCTTTAGTTTTTTAAGATTTGCAGACAGATAATTTTACATTATCAATAATGCTTTACTGCAGTCAGCAAAAGCTATTAAAACATTACTTGAAATCTTAACCAAAGGTCTAAGCACTACAAAATCTTTTAGCTGTTTACAATTAAAAAAAAAACAGAATTTTATTCTCTGAAAAATTTTAAGTGGTTCAATTATTTACAAATTAAGAAGTGCTAAGTTACACTGTGTATCTGAGTATCCTAAACACTACAGAGAAAAGGAGTATATTTCAGAAGCACATATTTAAATATCATATTGTGTGTGAAAAATAACAATATTTAAACAATCATCCAAGCTCAAATACACCATGCCAATTCTCTGAGAGAAGTTAGCTTTGTCACTAAGAAATGAATAATTTCCTTTCATTGCCTGATGAAGGTTAATATTCAGAAGGATGCCTATATGTTTTTCTTTGGGTTCTCCTTATTTAGCTTCTCTAGGATCACTAATTATAGGCTCAATGTCCTTTGTTTATGGCTAGAAGCCAAGTATGAGTGAATACATCCCATGCTCATCTTTTTGGGTCTGGCTTACCTCACTCAGGATAGTGTTTTCTATTTCCATCCATTTGCATGCAAAATTCAAGAAG
>NC_022011.1:8394492-8417817 GCF_000317375.1 Microtus ochrogaster | reverse complement strand
CAGGGAACCCTGATTGCTCTTCGGGCTGAGGAGGGAGGGGGACTTGATGGGGGAGGGGGAGGGAAATGGGAGGCGGTGGAGGGGAAGAGACGGAAATCTTTAATAAATAAATAAAATAAAATAAAGTTCAAACTAATTCCCAAAATATCACCTTTCATGGTTGAAATCAACAATAATAAAAAATCTTGACAACAAAAAAAAAGAAATGAATAATTTCATTAATCTGATCTTATCCTATTTTAACATTCCTGTTCAGTTTTGGTTCTGGATTAATTCTGGTTACCACTGTTCTGCTTTAAAAATGACGTGGTACTGATTACCCACAATGGTGATTGGATAAAATGCAGCTCAGGTTTTATGTGGATTATTGATCAGTAGCTATGGTCATTTAACTATGTCAATCCATAGAGCTATGGACTTTCAATTCTCCTTTTTTTTCTGAACATATGTCAGTTTCCTACTTTGTGTTTGTGTCAGTGGAAAAAAATAATCAAAACAATTAAACTAACATAACTAACAGAATCCATGACTATTATCTGTCCCCAGTTTTCAACAAAAAGTTGCAGAAGGAACATTGATATAAAGGAAGACTGGGCTGTGTATATCCTTGGGAGCACACCATGTCATTGATCTATACAAGTTACCTCTTGTTTGGCCTCTGTTTCTTGTTGTTCTGGTTCTGTTTTGTTTTCCTGTTCTTCCTATACAGCTTCCTATTTCCTGTGGTAATTATTCAAAATTTAACTGTCTATCACCCTTCTATGGCATGTAATTTCTAAGGTTATTTCAATGTATGCATTTTAAATTTATATGTGTAGCATTTAACTATAGCTCTGTCTATATTGTTTCTTCCAGTATGACAATGTGATTTTTTAAATATTTTTATTGATTTTATATTCAAATAATAGTTCTCCCTCCTACCCTTTCTCCTGACCCCCCCCCACCTCTACCACAACCCATCTCCCACCCACTCTTAGTAAAGGCCTTCCATGGGAAGTCAACAAAACCTGGTACATTAAGTTGGGACAGGAACAAGCCCTTCCCTGCTGCATCAGGGCTGAGCAAGGCATAGAAAATGGGCTCTGAAAAGCTAGCTTATGAACCAGGGATAGATCCTGGTTCACTGCCAGAGGCCCCTCAGATAGACCAATGTACACAACTGTCTCCTATATGCAAAGGGTAAAATTCGGTCCCATGCATGTTCCACAACTGTCAGACTAGAGTTTGTGAGTTCCTACTATCTCAGTTAAATTGTCACTAAAGATTTCCCCTTCATGATCTTGACACCCTCACAAACACACACACACACACACACACACACACACACACACACACTTGCTTATATAATCCCTCCTTCCTCTCTTTAATTGCCTACCTAAGTTCAGCCAGGTGCTTGGCTGTGGATGTCTGCATCTGGTTCCATCATTTACAGATAAAGACTCTATGATAGTATTTAGGGTATTCACCAATCCGATTCTAGGGAAAGGCCAGATCAGGCACCCTCTCTACTATTGCTAGGAGTCTTCGCTGTGGTCATTCTTATGGATTCCTTGGAATTTCCCTAGCACCAGGTTTCTCCCTAATCCCATAACAGCTCTCTCTATCAAGACATCTTTTATTGCTCTCCCATTCCCTCTCTCAACCAACTCTACAGTCCCATTCCCTCATGTTCTCAGATCCAACTCCAACCCTAGTTTACCCAAGAGATCTCATGTATTTTTTCTTCTTAGGGTGATCCATATATCCCCCTTAGGATTCTCCTTGTTACCTAACTTCTCAGGAATGGTGGACTGTAGTTGGGTTATTTTTTGCTTCACATCTAGCATCCACTAATGAGTGAATATACACTGTGTTTATCTTTCTGCGTCTTGGTGACCTCACTCAGGATGATTTTTTTCTAGCTCCATTCATTTACCTACAAATTTCATGATGTCATTGTTTTTTATAGTTGAGTAATACTCCTTTGTGCAAATGTACCACTTTTTAAAATCCCTTCTTCAATTAAGTGGCATCTATACAGCTTATGTTGTAGAGAATGTGGAATGAGAACACTCCTCTACTGTTGCAAACT
The DNA here is from genome assembly GCF_000317375.1 of Microtus ochrogaster. Classification (NCBI taxonomy): domain Eukaryota; kingdom Metazoa; phylum Chordata; class Mammalia; order Rodentia; family Cricetidae; genus Microtus; species Microtus ochrogaster. The sequence continues at coordinate 8,415,746 of NC_022011.1, read as the reverse complement.
TGCACATCCAATTTGGAAATCTCATAAAATTGGGAATCAACCTACCTAAAGAACCAGTGATGGATCATACCACAAGGACAGTGGGTCAGCTATGTTCATAGCAGCATTATTTGTAATATCCAGGTCCTGCAAACAACCTACATGTATGCAATTTTAAGATTTACCCTTTTTCTTGCAGAAATATGCAATTTATTCCTCACAGAAAACCTCTTACTAATGGTGTTTAAGTAATTACCAATCCTGTTACTTATAAAAATCTTTTATTTAAAGCATGACTCTTCATTTGACTCTTGTTTTCACCTATGGCATAAGTAAGCCAGGTGTATTAGAAAGATCTTTCCTACAGGCTTAAAGTACCACAAACTGATAACTCCCATGTTCTGACTCTGTCATACTTGAAAACTAGTGGTCAGATTCTGATCCTATATTCTTTATATCTCAATCTGTATCCTTATTTCATAGTTTTCTTAACCTGAATTTCATCTTATTTCTTTGACAATCATTAGTTTTTTATTGACAATAGTTATTTCTTTAGAAATAGACTCTTTGAAATCTTCTTTGAGATCTTATTATAATTTCTGATTTATTTTACTTACTACCTCAATTTATTTGCCCTTTCCTTCTCACCAGTATGGGAAATCAAATCATAAGATACAAGTAGAATAAAAGAAGTGGCTTTGCAAAAGTATTTTCTGAGGAAGTAGAGTGAAAGTGCAGGCAATCATCAACTGAAGTGTAGACAGAACTGTCTGTCCTGCCCGGCATTCAGTCTCAAAGAAACACACAGAGGGTTCTATTAATTATAAACTGCTTGGTCTATTAGCTCAGGCTTATTTAATAATTAGCTCCTACAACTTAAAAGAACCCATAATTCTTATCTATGTTTAGCCACATGGCTTGGTACCTTATCTCAGTGAGGCATTCTCATCTTGCTTCCTCTGCATCTGGCTGATTACCACATCTCTGCCTTTCCACTTCCCAGAATTTACCCAGTCTGTTTGTTTCACCTATACTTCCTGCCTAGTTCCTGGCCAATCAGTATTTTAGTAAATCAATATGGGGGGAGGGGTAAATCTTTACAGTGTACAAGATCACTGAAGAAATCCAATAAACTATGTATTGATCAACAAATACCCTAGTGAGTGAATGAGATTCAAACTGCACAGATACTTTACAAAATATTCTTTCATATCATCTATACGCTATCTCATGCACCTTGTGATTGATAGATATTAAAAGATCACCCTCATGTCTAAACAATCTGTGCCTCTACTCCAAGATGGGTGGCTAGTTTATGTTGGGGAACTTTGAAAGTTTCTGTCCTTTAACTTGAAGCGGGATGCTGTTTATTTGCAAGTAACAGCTAACAAACTTTGCTGAAACGAAGCAATATAAAGAAAATAAATATTCTGTACATCTCAAGGGGTAAATGCCTTTCCACACTTACTCTTCTGTCCTTCTTTGTCCTCTAGCTTGAGAGAAAAAAATTGTATGTGCCCTGTATAAAAACACAATATGATCACAATATGATTCAAACATGTGTCATCAATGAGCTTAAGACATTGCAAGAAAGGCAGAACATTTAAATATGAAGTGGTAATTGCAAATAGTACAACTGAGATTATTTTGTCTCACCTTGGAAAGTCAGAGATTGCTTTTCTGAAGGATTTTTTCCTGAGATACTTCTCAAATTATGTTTATAAAAAAGTTGATTCATCATCATGAGCTTATTTTTCTTTCCATAAACTAACAAAAGTTATTCCTTTCTTCTTCTTATCCTTTACTTAATTTCTCATTACTGTTCAATACCAATAACTTTGTTTTATTTGAGTGACTGTTTGATTAATGTTTGGCTCCCAGAGTAGAATAAAAACAGAGATTATATCTGTTTTCACCTAACATCTTTGAATGTTGGTCACTCACAAAGTGGTAGATACGATGATGAATAAATAAATAAAAGATAAAATGAAGGAGGCTCCAAGGTTAAAAATTAAGCTAATACTTTAGCTCTAAATTTGTTACAAATTGATCATGATTTGGGAGGTAATCTTTTCATTATAAGTTTCACTTTCTAATATTAATCATTAGACGTAATGATCTATAGTGGACTTTTAAGCTCTGCTTCCTTATATAATTTCATATAATGTAACTGTAGCTTTGGCACAGTTTATGTTTATGTAGTGATAGTTTTTAATCTATGAGATTTTAGCTAATCTCTGGCTTTTCAAATCCTTGTATCTTCTACACTCCACACATATTATATATCTATATAATTCTAGAAAAAAAATTATTATTTGACAACCAGCAACACTGCATGAAAGCACAAATCTAGAAAAAATAAATTTGTGTCCCATAACCCAATCATCCATTAAATGGACAATATATTTAAATACAACATGCCTTCTCATTTCTAGTAAAAAAATTTTTAAAACATCATGTGAGATTACTATTCTAATATTAACAAGGTGATTGCAGAATTGAGATGTTTCTCACCCAACCTTGATTATTTGGACAGGCAATGTCTCAAATATGACAATTCCGCACAACCTGTGGAATGTATGAGGTAAAAACGAGGAAATTGCAATGAAGTCATGATAAAGATGGGAGTCATAGATTACTATGTTTCCAAAAGTAGGGTAGATTATTAGTAAGAGCAAAAATTTAAATCTCAACTACAGTTCAAAATACCTTATTTCATGAAACTTGTTATCTCAATACCCCATTCTCTACTCAGACAAGAAGACTGCTCTACTCACATTCAGTTGAACACATGACTATTGCGGCTGTGCATTCACCAGTAAAGAATGAATACACTCAGACAAAGCTGTCAGAAGCAACACTTCCTTAAACTTTCTGAGTTGTCAGCAGAACAGAAAGTCCCAGGCTGAAAATTATGTCAGCCTTTCTCCCCAGAAATCACTCCATAAAAATTTAACTCTGCATCATCTCAAATTCATCTGAGAAAAAGAGAGATAAAGTGTGCTTAAATCAAAGAGATTTATGTATTCCAATAAAGCTGCAAGATTTTGTTTTGATAGCAATAATGCAAGAGCCAACAAATTAAATGCTCTTGAGGAATGATTATGGCTACAGGAGTTAGTTTGTTTTTATCAAGACTGAATAGCTGTGTAACTTGCCCCCTTGGAGATGTACAGATTTTGGTGCTATGGAGAAGTGGCCTTAGGAGAAATGGTGTTGAAGGGAAATAAATATAAATTCATTTGAATTTTATTTCTTTTAGTAAGCCTTTCTTTACAGATTGACTTTTGGTAATTTATTATCCACCAACAGCAACACAAAGTGAGCTGTCACTAGATACATCAGTTATGCTCACCCTGAAGATCACTGTCATTAGAATGAATGGTACCCACACTTCCCAGTGCCAGTCATGAGTAAATTTGAAATTGCCTGTGACCTTGAAGGGAATCCCTGCATCTTCCCACTCCCTATGGCCAAAAGGCCCTTTGCAGTACTTGGCATTAACTAAATAGGCACAGAAGCAGAATAGACTGATCAAGCAATCCAGAGGCCAGTCAAGATAAATTAGATGCTTAATTTATATACCCAGCCTTGCAGACAGCCTAATTACACAAAGACAGTTTGATAAAGTAATATAAGATTCTGCACATATTAGCTAGAGCTTGCTTCCATGAAATTATTGCTGATAGATGTGCTCTGTGCTTTGAGATTATGTGTGCAAGATTGTGCAATGGCCAGGGAAGAACACATTTTCTGTTATGTATTAAAATGGGGAGCTCCCTGTCAATCTTTCTTAATTTTATGTTTCTTACTAAGCTACAGTTCTTTCTTGTGCTTTGTGTCTATTATTTTTAGCATTCACTGAGATGGACATAAAATAGCCATGTGGGAAAACAGTACAAAAAGATGCTGAAAATAAGTGCAAACTATATCCATAGACTCAATCATTGAAATAGAAAAAAGGAAGAGCAGTTTGAAAACATAATTCTAATTTGAAAACCTCTTGTTTTCTGTTAGGATAGTGGGAACTGCTGCTAATTAAAGGAAACCGAACATACACACAAAAAGCTGAAACACACTTTTGAAGAAAAACCCTTGTCAATGTGATGCTGACAATAAGTAGGATGAAGGGAAGGCTATTTTTTTTTACATTTGGTGGAATATTTTTAAGCACTATAATTGATATGTGAACTTAACTCTATTGTACAAGGTCAGGCTAAGTATTGGATGAAAGTGTTAAAAATTCTGATCTGACTAAATAGCTTCGCTTCTGATTTCTTTCTTTTCTTTTTTATTGAACTGTATGTTTTTCTCCACTCCCCTGCCTTCTTCCACCCTTCCCCTCAACCTTCTCCCATGATCCCCATGCTCTAAATTTACTCAGGAGATATTGTCTTTTTCTAATTCCTGTGTAGATTAGATCCATGTATGTCTCTCTTAGAGTCCTCTTTTGTCTAGGATCTCTGGGATGGTGGCTAGTAGGCTGGTTTTCCTTGCTTTATGTGTAAAAACCACTAATGCGTGAGTACATGTGATATTTGTATTTCTGGGTTACCTCATTCAACATGATGTTTTCTAGTTCCATCGATTTTCCAGCAAATTTCAAGATGTGAAATTTTTGTTTATTTTTCTGCTGTGTAGCACTTCATTGTATAAATGCACCACATTTCCCTTACCTATTCTTTGGTGAAAATATCTTCTTCAAGTCAAGAGTGTGAGATGTGATCATTTGAAGAACATAATACTTTTAGGATATTATAAAAAGAATGAAAGGAATTTCAGAGAATTACATGACCTCACAATTACAGGCAGATCATTGTGTAGATCATCTGGCATTAGCATTCATGGCATGCACAAGAAATATAAATCTTAGCTTTAAAAAAAAAACTATGGGGGAGAGATGCTCAATGGTTAAAAGCATCTTTTGCTTTTCCATATGACCTAGCACCAACACAGTAGTTCAAATTATCTGTGTGCTCCTATATGAAGGAACCTGATGCCTTATCAACATAAGCATGATCTGCAGCTAATAACGACCTGATTTGTTTTATCTGTGCTGCATTGTTCACTTTTGGTACAGTGTACCCTCAGGTGCATCTTAGGTCTCAGGTCACAAACACATGGGTCATTCTATATATCTTCTTCTCTTGGTGAGCTTTCAAGACTACACAGTACGATTATTACCTCAGTGCTCTGTCAGTGGCTTTGCTGAATATAGTATTATTCCAGTGTTTTCCCTGTGATTTGGTGGCTGTCTTGGGGGGTCTCTTTTTAGGAAAAGCTTTTCAAATTGTTTTCTCTAGAATTTCTAAAGAACATAGTAAATCAGTATTTTAATTTTAATGGAATATGCACTAAGCTCCTGAGCACTTTTTATTAGTTATGAAAACTTCCTGTTCAACTAATAACATACTAGATGATCTGAGGACTCTTTCAATTGCATAAACATACCAAGAAAACAAATAACATTTTCATGCCTCTAGATACTAGTTTGACAAATATCTAATTTAACAGCATGTTTAGTTACACGTTCAATTCCCCCGTGACCTCCTCTGATTTACATTTTATCACTGTGGACCTATTTTAAAATGAAATACCCTCTTCTTCTTCATAAACCATAGATTACAAATGTATAGATGGAGATTATAGGAGATGCTGGAGCAACTTTGATAAAGGTAAAATGATCATAATTTTTTGAGTCAGACTTTCTTCCTACTATCTTTTATGCAATTATAAGTATGCTGCTTTAAAAGCATTTATAAAATTCATTATTTGTTTATTTAGTAATTGTTCTTATATTACTGCACATAAGGGTAATTAGTGAGTTAGCATGAATAGAAAACATTGATATTCAACAAATTATTTTTGCTCCATGGGTCTTAACAATATTAATTTTATGTAATAAATAGACAATACAAAATAAATTAAATAAGTAAAGTCTCAGTTACATTAAAACTTTTCACTTTTACTTATCAGTTAAAGACTACAGCAGTAATGCACTTTCTTTATATTTGATACTTTCCTTAGCCTGGTGAATATTGTCTTTAAAATTTATATTCAGGTCAGTGTCTATGTCTCAGTATACCACCTGCAAGATGTCCTTATTCCTGTTCATCCATGCAAAATGATATTGGGAAGACCCCCCCAATACAATAAATCAAAATTTTTTAATTATCAAACATCCTTAAAATGTCAATGGTTTCTTTAAAATAAATTTTAATATTTTTTCAATGACTCTATCATCCTTGGTTCATTTGCAAGTCGAATTTTTAATCCAGTGATACAAACATAAGTAATTCCTCTTCCCAAAAAGATCAGTATGGTTAAATATTCTTCTGTCTTAATTCCACAATTAAAATTTTCTTAATGTTCCATATGTGTGCTGTCTCTTCTTCTCAGCTGTTGGAATGATAATCTAGTCCAGTACATTAGATGTTTTAATACAGGCTTCTGGGAAAAACTGAAATCCTCATGCTCATGGAGTAAGCACTTCTCCTGCAGAACTAGCTGTCTCCTCTAAAAGTAATAATTGATATACTATTTGTATAAAACCTTTAATAAATTCACTCTTTCATTCAGAATTTATTTGAATGCCTATTATGAGTTAGATATTACCCTAAAGAAAGTCTATTTATTCATTATAATTCATAAAGTGTTTTTGACTTAGATTATTGGGTTTAATATTAACAATAATTCAATAAAATATGGATTAGTTCCTATTTCAATTCAAAGACTTGGTTATACTAGAAGGAAATGTTCTCACATTAGTTTATAATTAAATAATGGATAAAATGTGAAAGGTAAACAGTAAATTGGTTGTCATTTTTAGCTTTTTTCTAAGTCTTTGTATTGCTGTTGATGCTTTTGTAGTTTACTACCTTGATTTATTTCTTAAAGAACAAGCAGGAAACTGCCATATTAATATGTGTCCTTCTCCACCGTTAACCCTTATAAGAGTTAAATTCATAGCTGTAATTCTTGCCAGCTTTTGGGCATGCATTTTTTTCTTAAAGATGAGTTAACACAGAGAAAATTAGCTTGTTATGTATTCAGAGGTTCTGAAAGAAAAACAACTGCTTTTTTTTTTCTTTAGCTTATATATAATGAATTCAGGTTTTTCATGTAATGAAGCCAAGGGTTTAATATTTCTTTTGAAATGTTGCTATTTAACACCTAGCCTGGTGTTTAAATCAGAAACACAGGGTGAGAGAAGTCTATGTATCAGCTCAGTAGACTGTGGTGTGTGAATGTTTGTGAGTAACTTGTTTTGGCAAAACTTAAAATTTGAATGAAACAGAAAAGTGTCATGTTTACATGACTACTAAATTATACAACTCAAGCCCATTTCTTCCTGTCTTCTTAACCACACCCTCTTTCCTGTTAAACACGAATCCTTTATGTTATCATCATTTCATTACAGATAACAGAACTCTCTTCAACTCTGGGGACTAAGTGTTAGGCATGATACAGGTACTAAATAGGTGCTAAGTTTCCATGGATGTCCTTTTTACTCCAAGCACTACGTGTGCATTTTAGCTGCTCCATTTCATAGAACAGCACTGTTCAATTGAACAAGTCAATGACGGTAGCCTAGTCAAGCTATGGTTCTGACTTTAAAGGCTTCTCTTTTGCAACCTCATCCATGGGATAATTATTCCATGAATAAAATCTTTTTAGGGGGCACACAGTATTTGGTGTGGTTTTTGCCATCTTTTCATACATGTCTGTACCCTCACATATATAAACAATTCTAAAATATGACATTTATTATATTCCTTTGTTATTGTTTAATAGTATGCTAAAAATGTCTCCCTGAACTTACCTTCTTTTTATAATATCTTTTAGAGAATGGCATATTGATCTGGGGTTTCCCTCTGTACACTGTGATTACCATTAATGAATGAAGAAAACTGGCTTGACCTGATAGGGTAGAACAGAACTAGGCAGAGAAAACTAAACTGAATGCTGGGAGAAAGAAGGGCAGAGTCGAAGAGAAGCCATACAGCCCCACCTGAGGATAAGACCCTATTGATTCATTCCAGGCTAATGTGATTTGATGGACCAAGATTCCCTGAAAGGTTGCCAAGATCACCTCCCCAAAATTACTTCACCCAACTGCTGATTGAGATGAACCTAGCATATGGGAAACACCATGAGAGGCCTGATTAATAGTGTCAGGAAGCAGTCTGGAGAACTATGCCCATATTTGCAAATGTTTATAAATGTTTGTTTATATTTAAAAGGGGGATATGCTATAGAGATGGATACTTCGGTATGGATCTTGGTTTATTGATACAAACTTAAGATCAATTTTGTTATACTGTGTATATGTATTTCTGCTCTTAAGTTATTGTGTTTGTGCAGCCCATTTAAAAATATAGTGTATAATTAAGAAATATAGGTTAATAGGTAGTCATCTATAATACCCAAGCTTGTAGTCAGGATAGTTATGATTTCTAGATTACAGAGATGTATTTTATATAGATAGGTATTTTTCAAATCTTTCAAACACCTTCAAAATAAGACATTTAAAGTATTTAAAGAACTTGGGGCTTTTCATGATAAGACACATCTTCTCCTGGTAGTACCAATTACTTCAAGAGGAAAATGGGCATTGAAGAGGCTCCTTATGGAGCTGGTTAGCCATTTGTGCAAGAAACTGCTCTTGCACTGCTCTAGACTGCTTGATGAACTGAACATGCATGACACACAGAGAAATATTGGTTAAACTTGCCTAAAGGTGTGATGATCCTTTGGGGTTCCTGCTTCATGAAAGGGTCTGCTAGGCATTTTGCAGGGCACAGAGGAAACTGAGTGACAAACTTTGAAATCAGGCAGAATTGTCTTTGAAATTTCCTGCTTCATGGAAAAGTCTGCTGAATACTATGGGCCTGTAGACTAAAGATAGATGTATCAATAGTACAGAAGAAATTTGGGTGACTTTCCAGGCAATGAAATGGCTTTGCCAATTCTAAAGTTTTAGAAGTTGCTTACAATGCACTCTGTTTACTTAAGTAATATTATATACTTCTAGAGTCTTTGATGGAGTTGAAGAACAATTATAACTATAGTTTTTCTTAGTTATGATCAAAGAAAAGTAGATATAAATATCATAACTGCAATTCTTGCTTGATACCTACTTTGATATATGTAATTTTGCTATGCTAAATTTAAAACCTCTTTTTTTATTTAAACAGAAAAGGGGAGGTGATGTGGGATTCCCCTCTGTATGCTGTGATTACCATAAATTAATATAGAAAACTAGCTTGGCCTGATAGGGTAGAACAGAGATGGGTGGGGAAAACTAAATGGAATGTTGTGAGAAAAAGGACAGAAAAAAAGAGAAGCCATGTAGTCCTGCCAGACACAGATGCCAGAACTTTAGCTAGTCAACGTGGCCACACACAAATTAGTGGAGATGGATTAAATTAAGATAAAAGTGTTAGCCAACTAGAAGCTAGAGCTAAGTGGGCCAAGTGTTATAAATAATATAGTTTCTGCGTGATTATTTTGGGTCTGAGCTTCTGGGCATCCAGGAAACAAACAAATGGCCTCTCAGAACAGCATAAAATTTATTGTTTATGAAGTTTTTCCAAATATAATCATTTGTACAATGTTAGCTAATGTTTTTTACTTTTAAAATAAATTTCTTCTATACTCATGAGACCAAATAATACTAGTATGGTGAGACTATTTAAGAAGGTAAGGATTTAACTTAGTTGGATGCACTCTTGCTTAATGTGTCAAGCTTTGGTGCATACTACTACATAAACTGGCTGTGGTGACATGTGCCTATAATCCCTGTTCTTGGTAGGTAGAAACAAAAGAATTAGAAGTTGAAGTTCATCCTGACTACATTCTGAATTCAAGAGATTTTTATCTCAGAAAAACGGAAAGTGAAAAGTACTAGAATACATGCTGTTTAGTATCTGCCATAGAATTTCAATCCCATACACATATATACATAAATATGCAGTCATAATTTGTTTTAAATTTCCAGTTAAATGTTTAAATTGTGAATTTTTGGCATATATAAATAATTGCTAATAAAACTGGTAAATATTTAAATTTCAATTTTAAGTGGGGTATTCTCTTAACTAAAATTAAATTATTGTTACATCTCTGCCTTTACAAAATCATTTTAATTAAACTCACTTTAGAAATATTTTGTACTAAAATATTACCCAGAAAGGAAACATTATATTTAAATATGTATTTATCTGTGATTATATGTGACATATATTAAAAATCTATTAATAGAGATCAACACATTAAAACATCTGAGATAATCTTTAATATGGGAAATATCTATGAGCTACCCACTTAATAACAGCTTATTGCTCAAAATATGTAAGGCACTTTTCTTTCATGATTTGAAAATGTTGAGCACTTTGGCCTCATCCCTTAATAATATTTTAGGAGGTTTTGGAAAACTTGGGAAGTTGTGGTGCCTTGCTAGAGAATGTTAATTATTGAGAGGAAAATCTTTAAAGATATATTGCTCTAGACTTCTTATTGTTAGCCTTGACATCAACAAATTGACTCTAAACCGCAACCCCACTGCCATACTGCCTTGCCTCATCACAGACCCAAAACAAAGGGGTTTGTCTTGATGATGTCAACCTTTTGAAACAGAGATCAAATAATTTTTTCTTTATAATCTTTTCTGACTATTTTGTAGCAATAATAAAAGGCAACCAGCATGCAACCTAAAAGCTACATAAAACTGTTAATCTCTATTTTGGCAAATCATTTAACATACAGGGATAATCTACGCTGGAAAATTATTTCAACAAAAACTATTATATTTTCTCAAATTATCATGTGACTAGGACCAAAATTAATAGTTAACCTTGTTTTTCCCTTTAGTAAAGTATGAATTATCACTCAAATCTATGGAGCATATTTTGTTAAAGCGTGAGTGGTCAACTATACAAACCATATGTACACTGACTCAGAAAAAAATATTTTTATGGAAAACAAATGAGAAACTTAAATGATATTATTTCTACACCATCTATATTATCACTATATATTTCTCTTACCTCAAAATCAATAAAATTATACATTAAATAATTATCAAATTCACAGCCTTCTCCTGAATTATAGAGCACAATTTTTTCTTATTAAAATCTGAGAACTTTTATTCAGAGTTCCCTTTCACTACAAATGTTCTCTAGATAATCTCTAGCTCTCTGATATTTTTAATATATGTCACATATAATCACAGATAAATACATATTTAAATATATTTTTTCCTTTCTGGGTAATATTTTACTACAAAATATTTCTAAAGTGAGTTTAATTAAAATGATAAATGGTGCAATTTACTATCTGGATCAAGTCAGTTTAAAACCCTCTAACAACTTAGAGATATTTGAGCATACAGCAGAATAGTACACATCCCATAGTCAAAAGGAGAGAATATTACGAAATATAAATAATTAACTCTATCACAATCAGGATTAACAATAATTGCAGTTATAGCTTTCACAGAGAAAGAGTATAAATCTCCACAGGGAAAAAGGATAAAATGAAAAAGGATTTTATGAATCATTTAATTTTTAGGGCATTTTATTTGCATGTCCATTATTACTTCTGCATTCAAATAGTAAGAACACAGAGAGACAAGTAAATTTGAAGAAGCATGTATATAGTGTATATATGGAATAGTGTCAGAATTTGTGCCTTTTCTTTCTAATGAATCTTTTCAGTCACTATTTTTATTTTTGAAATATCCTTGAAAATGAGGCCAACTCATATTGTCCCTTGTATAGCATCATTTCAAAGAAAGTCATTACACATATCAAACTCCTACCGTGTATCCTCACCCAGACCAACTCTCCCACACTCAGTTTGGAGATCCAACCGCACATAGTACTTCATTTTCTTAAGTTTAAATGAAGCCATGCTTGTCCCCCAGATTTGTTTCTGTGATTCATATGTTTTAGACATTAAGAGAATGCAATGGAGATAAAAAATGTGCTTGATCTTTATTTTATTGCCTGCTCAAGAGATCTGCTCAAGAGGTGTTAAAAATATAAAGTCAGAGAGGAGTCTCTTGGAGCTGAGTGACTAGAGAAAAATGTGTGCTGTCTCTTATATATCTATCTTGGTCTCCTTTTGACAATCAAAGATTTTAAAAGGAACCTAGAGGTTTACATGGCTGTTCCTACAGCAGGGCTAGCCATGTGCCATCACTGCTGGCTCAGTGCTTATATAATGGGCCAACAAAGCCACTGCTTCTGGTGCTACAAGCTTCATGACACAGTAAGAAACAGTGAAAGATTATTCATTAATTTATTTTTAGCAGTTATCTCAGTGGCTGTACACAGACAGTACCTAAGAAAATGAGATCCTGGAAGCAGATACAGAGTACTTTGGCTTTCTCAAAGACAGGCTTTTCTATGTCTCTTTAAGGAGAGGAGTTTTCTTTTGTTTCCAAGATAAATACCAGATTCTCCTAAGTTAATTCTATGATGCCATTTCTTTCTCATTGTTGATTAAGATGGCAATGCTCCACTCTCAGTGAAAACATCTATGTCAGGTGGAGAAGCAGAAAAGCAAAATTGCTAAATTTTAACTGACTACTATAGATGTGAGTGTTGGTGAACCCTACAGACAGTCAGGTCTAGATTTCTGCTTTTAAATAATAGTCTTAGTTTGGTGTCTACCCAAAGAAGAATTTGTATAAAATGACCCAAGGAATGGTCAGTGGGAAAGGAGTAAGAGAGTTTGAGAAGTACAAGTTAACAAATGATGTACCTGTTTAAAAAAATCAGATTTGGGAAAAGGAAGTACAGTCTGATTAAGAAAAATCTTTGAGAATATTTTTTTTCTTTTTTTCATTATTTAATAATTTATTTTATATCCTGACTACAGTTTTCCCTACCTCATCTTCTCCCAGTCCATCTCCCTCAATGACCCTCTGCCTCCCTGATAATGTAATCACTCTTCCTCTTTTTATATTAAGATCCCATGGATATCCATAAAACAGAAATATCAAGTTGTAGTAATACTAAGCACCTCACCTTGTATTAAGGTTGGGCAAGGCAACACAGTACGAAAAGTAGGATCCCAAAAGCAAATAAAGAAGTCAGGGGCAGTACCTGGTCTCACTGTTAGAAGTCCCCCAAGAAGCCCAAGAAACTGTTACATATATGCAGAAGGCATAGAACAGTCCCATGCAGGCACCCTGGTTGTCAGTTCAGTCTCTGTGAGCTTCCATGAGCTCATGTTCATAGGCTCTGTGGATTTTCTTGTGACAACTTTGACTTCTGAGGCTTCCACAAGCCATCCTTCCTCTTTTCAGCATGATTCTCACAGGTTGGTCTAATATTTGACCATGGGTTTCTGCATCCCTTTCTTTCAGTTACTGGATGAAGCCTTTCTGATGTCTATTGGACTAAAAACCAACCTATGAGTAAAGCAGAATATATTTAGACATAATTACATTAACATTTTTTTACTCCATTAAAAATTGGTTCTATCCTGTCTCTAGATCATCTAACATCTGGGGCCTGGCACTCCAGGCAGTGCTTTAGGGTTGGCTCAGTTTCCTGGCATAGATCTCAGGCTGGACCAGTCACTGATTTTCTACTCCCACAATCTCTGTGCCATGCTTACCCCACCACATCCCCTAGGCAGGATAGACTGTAGGTAGAGCCCTATGTCACTGGGTTGGTGACCCAATCCCTCCACTGGAAGGTTTTCCTGGTCACATGAAATGACCAGTTCAGGCTACAAATCCATAATTGCTAGGAGTTTTAGCTAGTGTCATATTTCACTGTGTACCCTCTGATGGTCAAGTGGAACAGAACAGGATAAATATCTCACATAGTACCTAGTACAGTGGATATTCAATAAAAGTATAGATTCTGTTTATTTAATAGGATAATTGATCAATACCTCTAAATAGATCTAAAAATCTATATAAATGTTCCAAGGCTGTCAGTTCTCTATGTTAACTAAAAATGGACCTTGAAATTTACTATTTGTGGTGCTTTTATGTTGTAAAATAATTTCTGTATTTGGAAGACAGGGAGTGCTTACAGGTAAATTGTGAGTCTAGCTTTAAATCATGAATTGTTATTAAATCTCATGAAGGCAAAGGTTTAAAAGAGGAAAATGCATAAATTATTACAAAGCATATTGCTAATTCGTTGCAAGAGTACCGGAAGAGAGAGTAAAGATTATTAGACTGTCTCATGATTACTTTGATCAGGTATGCAAGGAACAAGTCATTCAATTTATTTCACCAAGCAAATGCAAACACAGTGAAATAAAAGGAGTCTGATACAAGGACATCATTAGGAGCTCTCCAGGAAATCTACAACCAACAACTCACTCAGAATAATTACATGAGCATTGTAAATCATGTACCACACTACAAGAGTGTATGCTCCTGTAATCTCTTTGATTACATAGCTGAATTCAAATAGCTAAATTTTATGTGAAAGTAGAATCCTTGTATGGATTAATGGAGATTATATGCTATATTTCCATGTATAACAAACAAAAGAAATAAAATGCACAGTCTAAAATACATTCAAATACAAAATAGATTGTAAATAAAACAAAGGAATTTATTGCTAAATTATTGAAATTAAATGTTTCTTTAAGATGCCTTAAGATCGAAAGTAATGCTTTTGCTCATTCACTTGATAGTCAATCTGTATTTTGTAGTACTCATTGCATTAAGTGTCACAGATAATTTATTACATATAGTCATGAGATTTGTCCAATACATGATAAATAGCCTTGTTTAGGTATGTGAACATACTGAATAAACATTATCAAGAGCCTAACTTTCAGAAATACATATGCAAATTAACTTAAATAAAACATGCATATCTCTTAATTTATAATATTTATTACTGGTTTTTATGTAGAGTCTCTGTTTAAGAACTACATAAAACATTTGTTCAAGTTGAAGATATACTACGTTAATTATTTAACCATATAAAATTCGTGTTTGCAATTGACTTTGTAACATGTTCTAATGGGAAAAAAACATTACTGCAAATGTTTGGAAGAAAAAGATAGGAATCATGGGTTATAAGAAAAATTTGTAGGTGAAATATTGTGTTGATTGGGCATGTGAGGAAAACAATAAACAATGCCCATTAAATTTAATTTGCTACCTAGGATTATTTGACTCCTGTCAAGACATTTAACTACTGTAATATGAGAAAAGGCCTGTTTCATCTTCATTTATTGACAAGTAAGATTGGTTTCAAGATGCTATTGTAAAAGTCTCAAATTTTTATAAGTAACATATAACTGTGACTATTTACTTTCTATATAATTTAAATATATCTTCTAACCCATAGTGCTATTTTAAGAATTAAAATGATAAGCGAAACAAAAGGACCAGATAGTGTTTTTGTAATTCAGTCTTGGGTAACCAATTAATGCTGTCATAATAAAGGAGGGAGACCTGAATATGTTACAACTCTCTGAAAAATAGTTAATGTGACTTGCTTTTTCATGCCTAAGATATGTCTATATTGGATGTGGTTGATAAGGTAGCTATGATTGGAACTAAGATTTGGTTGAAAAACATCAAGAACTTTTTGCACAGTCTATTGCTTTCATTATGTAAGGCAGAAGTGATGAATTGATTATATATATATATATATATATATATATATATATATATATATATATGAGAATATGTGTATATTCTAGAAGTGATATTTGACATTTGAATTCTAGGACATGGAGGTATAGAATTCAAATATCACATTTTCTGACCTAGGAAAGACACATGAAAGAAGAATTATCAAGCCTAGATAGGTTTTCTAGGGTAAAAGTTCAGAAAGAATGTAGGACTGTAGCTGACTCTGACTTGGTAGAATTGGAAAGATTGTCCTTGGAGATCAATCTTCCCTGAAGGCAGTGAAACAAAGTTTGGGCTGTGATTTTCTTTATTGGGTTTTTATCAATAGTGGATGTAAACATCTTTTGCCCAATTACCTTTATTTTACTTCTTTCAAATCATTATTCTCCAGGTGGCCATCAAATCAAGTAGCTGTCCCAGAAACATGTCATTAAATATATCTAGTAGTTGTCAGTAAATATACTCAATCTAAACCAACTTGCAGGGAGTTCCTACACAGCAACATAGTGGTGGGCTAATGGAACCACTTGAATACTAAATGGGGTTACTTCAGCTGTAATAATTAACATGTTTGAAAACCAGACTTAATAAATAATCAAAACAACTTCAACTTCAATTACCATTATAAGTGTTTGTTTTTACTTTTGCAAAAACAAATGACATCTAATTAACATGTTTGGATTTGGTTTTGTTTAGACATTAATCAGATATCTTTAAAACCTTCATCGAGTTATTTATTTAGGATAAGCATAAGCACATAATATAATGATACCTTAACTTCATTGACTTTTATAAGAATTGTCACTACTGTATCCATGGAAATTTTTCATTAATTTATTCTCTAAAACACATAGAATACAGTTGTGAGATAATATTTTTTACACCATTTCTCCCTTCCCTTTCTTCCATTCATGTAAACCCTGCCATATACCTCATTTCTCTCTTTCAAAATCATGGTCTTTTCTCCCCATTAAGTGTTGCATGCATATGTATATGAATAAATGTACACATATACTTCCAAATATAACCTGATTAGTCTGTATGATGTTACTACTATGTATGTTCTCAGGGAATGCCATATGCTACTGGATAATTAGTTTATGTATTCTTTCCTGGGCAAGACTATTTCACTCACTCTTCCCATTTCTTACTTTCCTACATTTTTGTCTAGAACTGAAAGCTTGTGATTTTTCCTCTACCCATTTTGGCATGTCTATTGTTTTCCTTGTTCATTCATGTTTCTGCAGTCATGTTGGTGATACAATGGATGTAGCTTTTCGCACTACTAGAAGACACAACCTTAATGCACATTCTGATCCTCTGAATCTCATAATCTTTCCACCTCTTTTTCTAAAATGTGCACTTAGCCATAAGTGAGGAAGTTGTTCTATAGGTGTATCTCTTAGGACTGGGTACCATAATTCTTCATTTATATTGGTTATTGTTGTAATGGTTTACACCTGTTTCAAATACATGCTTCCTGAATGAGTTTAGCCTTTTTTTGGCCAAACACTTTCTCCAAATTTCTTATATTAGAATGCTAAATGGAAGAGCATCAGGGGATATGATCTACTAAGTAAAATATTTCACAGAAGCTTGAACTATTTTATTAGTTCTTATTACAATGTATTATGGTATCTATTTATATGTTAACAATTTTCTGTGGATAACACATATGTTAAAAACCCAATTCTGGAATCATTTCTTTGGTGTGTCCAGCTTAATATATGATTTACCAGAAAATAATCATATCAATAGAAGCTATTAAGGTATACTTTGGGTATATGTCCAAGAGGGGTATTGCTGGTTCCTGAGGTATGTTCAGTCCAAATTTTCTGAGATGCCACTATACTGATCTCCAGAGGGTTGTACAAGTTTGTATTCCAATCAGCAATGGAGAAGTGTTCCCCTTACACCAAATCCTCTCCATCATAAGCTATCACTGAGTTTTTTAACCTTACCATTTTGATAGGTGTAAGATGGTATCTCAGAATCATTTTGATTTACATTTCCCTGATGGCTGAGGATATTATACATTTCCCTAAGTGTCTTCCAGCCATTTGAGATTCCTCTGTTGAGAAATTTCTGTTTAGATCTGCACCCGATGTTTTTAAACTGGATTATTTGGAATTTTGATCTAATTTTTGAGTTCTTTATATATTTTGAGGATGAGTAGGGTTGTTAAAGATCTGTCTGTTATAGGGTTGGTAAAGATCTTTTCCCATTCTGTAGGCTGCCTTTCTGTCTTATTGGCTGTGCCTTTTGCTTTACAGAAGCTTCTCAGTTTCAGGAGGTCCCATTTACTTATTGCTGCTCTCATTGTCTGTGCAACTGATATTATATTTAGGAAATGGTCTCCAATGCCCATTCATTGAAGGCTACTTCCCACTTTCCTTTCTATCAGCTTAAGTGTGATCAGATTTATATTAAAAAGTGAAAAAATAATCTATTGAAGAAATAGATTACCTCCGGGTTATTTGTTACTTAACTGGACATATTTCATACTGATAACGTTAACATATAACATGACTTAGAGGGAAGACTTCAATGCAGCAATACTATGCATATCAATAATATAATACTGCAGGACCTTACTCAGTAGTTTTCAACATAAACCAGACTCCATATTTGTGTGTATATGTGTATGCATGTGTGTGTGTGCATGTGCACACACATGTGCATGAATGTGTGTTCTTTTTACTTGTGTGCTTATGGAGAGAGAAGGAAAATGAATTTTTATCGGTATGAATACGGTAGAGCATGTTAGAGAAGTGTGAGACTATTAAAAAAACATGATAAAAGTCTTTTTCATGAAATTCTCAAAGAATAAATATAAATATTTAAAATAAAGACATATTTACTAGCTCTCACTATCTAGCAGAAGTTAATTGTGTGATGTTTAAAATACAGACCCTCACTACTATGGAAAGAAAGTAGCATTTCCTACCTCAAAGAGTAGAAATGAGTATATCATTGAATGCTTATAAAAATATAAAGTGAACACTTCCAGTATGGAATTTTCCTTTTATCTCTTTAGACAAAACATGGAAACTCCTGCCTAACAGGGTGCATTTGAAAAATCTGCACTGGTTTCCAAACACAGACATTTGTGTTGCTTGAGGTAGAAGGAAACATAGGAATCAAGCCACTGCTGTCTCCATTTAGACTCTTTCAGTAATGTGGCTCAGGGGAACAATCACACTGGCTCAGCACAAGTATTTTGTCTATGCTTATATGTGACTTGAAGTTGCTTGAGCTTCAGTATCTCTGTCCTCTTCTCTATCCCAAGGGTATGGTGTGTTCCCTAACTCAGAGTCAATTATTTGGAAGTAGGTAAAAATATCCTGGCATACAGTTTTTCTATCAAAAAGAAAGAAAATGCAGCTGAACTAGTTTCTGAAATTAGAAAGCAACCAAGTGCAAATGCTGATAATTCTTTTGCTGCAGAGGTCAAGGGCAAGTCAGAAGACTAAAAGAGACACCAAAGATTCATATGTACAACACAGTTTCCTTGAATGCTGCATTGAGTATATTTTGAGCAAGAGGAAAATCTGCCTTCTTAAGCTACTTTCAGTGAAAGGAAATACACAGTCTCATCTGTCAGTGCCTTCTGTCCACTTGAGTTACTTTGGTCTTATGTGTTAAGTTGCATATTCTAAGTTCTCTATACATAATTCCAAGTTGCTGATGATCATGTATTCATATTTTTTTGACTTAAGGTTAGATTGTGTCTGATGATTCTTAATACCTATATGGCTTAAAGACTAAGGCTTCATATTTAAGAAATACTAAGCAATTTAAACAAATGCGTATCAAATGATGACAATGACCTCAAAATGTAAACAATTTATAAGCATCTTGATCAGAATTAGAAATGTATACTGCTATATGATAAACATATCCTAAAATTGCATCAATATACAAAATATCTCAAGAGGTAGAAGCATGCATGCATACAATAAGGCAAAATAACTTTTCATAAATGTGCAAATAATTGCAAAAACCTAGGAACATATTAAATATAAAAATATAATTTGAATTTGTATGAATATACCAATATAAATTGTGTATAAATAATAACTCATAAGAAATTCACTTTTAATCACTATTATTTTTAGTATAAGATCACACTGATCTACCTATTATCCAATTTTTTATTGAGATCCCTGAGCTTACTTCATTTCCATCCCAAACACTATACCAGTTATAATCAACCCCTAAAGATGTCCCTATTCCTAAGGAAAAAGTTTGTTGGGAGAGGGGGTATCATTTTCCAGAATTACTTCCAGCTGTCATGGGAGTAATGATGGAATGCATACATCTGTCAAATTTTATTCCATTGAGTACCATTGTGTTACTTCCTGCAGATAATGGTATTTGATTACATGAAGAACAAGTAGGACATCTCCGTATAACCTCCTTAACTGGGTGCCATGTAATAGAAAATTTCTTTTTTAAAATTTTCCTATTGACATACTTTTAATAACATTCTGAGATCTACAGCACCTTTCTAGTCAATAATTGATTAATTTCTTCATTACCTTGTGTTAGAGAATCTGGAAGACCTGTATGAGGTCAGATGTGTGTTATGTCTGTGGGAAAAATTCTATTCCTGATTATATATTGAAACTGAATAAATAATGAAGTCAATTCTCTATCATCTGGTATAAACTCAGTGGTTTCAATATGTGAAACATCTCTTTTGGCACATTGCAAATCAGTAATTATATTGAGAGGTTCTTTAAAAGACCTTAGTACCATGAGAATAGCATATATCCTGACTTTTGGAGAGAATCATAAGGACTTTTTTCCACTTTACTTAAATATTCTGATTATTAACCTGCCTTTCCTGATTTATTTGTACTAGTATAAGATGTGGGAGCTCCAGTTATTAGTGTGTCACATATAATGTGAGGAATTATCTAACTAACCCTCTTTATAAGTTTAACTCTATTGTTTTGGGGATATCTGTTATTAATCTTTTCCAAAAAGTATTAGTACAAGCTCTTTGCCAAGTTCATTGTCTCCCCATATTTTTATTTTAAATTTCATCATTACTAAAAGGTAATATAATTTTTTCTGGGTCTATCCTGCTAATTGACAAAGTCTTAATTTTCATTTCATACTTAATTCAGAGACTTTTTCCCCATAAGATTGTTGCAAAGGAGAGGAAGTCACGCTTGTTTGTCTTGGCCGCCCGGCTTGTTTAGCCCTGAAATAACCACACAGAAACTGTATAAATTCAATTACTGCTTGGCCCATTAGCTGTAGCCTCTTATTGGCTAACTGTCACATCTTGATTTAACCCATTTCTATTAATCCGTACATCGCCATGTGGCAGTGTCTTACTGGGAAAGATTCAGCATGTCTGACTCTGGCAGCTCTGTGTCGGCTCTCCAACTCTGCTTTTTTCCTTCCAGAATTCAGTTCTGTCTTCTCTGCCTACCTTCGTCTCCCAAAAGATCCAGAGGTCATGCTAGCAGCATAGCCCAGAAAAGCTGGCATTTTAAAAACCGCCACTTTTTTCCTGCAGTGGCTGCTGAATCAGGAAATCTCTCTTAAAGGAGCTAGGGCACTCTGCCAGTGAACATCTGTGTTAACAAAAGGCTTTTTTTTTATTGAAAAAAAGGGGAAAAAAAGTATCCACCTCCTC